>NC_051159.1:187793001-188072531 GCF_013339745.2 Dermacentor silvarum | reverse complement strand
ACATGCGGTGATTAAAGGCATCGTCGTCCGGAAACACCTCGTTGTTCGACAGCACAATGACGGGCGTTCTCGAAATGGTCTGGTCGGGAGAGTACTTGACAGCCACAGAGTCCACGTCTCCGCCAAAGATTTTCTTGACCGTGTCAAAGGCAGACGACTCGCAGTTTGGCTCGTTCCACACCAGTATGCGACGCCCTACAGTGTCTTGTAGAGGACAGTTGGAATAGCGGTTAAAGTTGCGGATGGTTCCTCTGTTAATATAAAAGGAAAGCACAGCGTCAAACAAAAAGTTCTTGCCAGCACTGGGAGGCGACACCTCCTCCAAGCAATTCTTCTTGGGTACCAGTTTTTCCACGAGCATATAGAGGTTGTTTACAAAGTCGGAAATTTCGGGCTGGTTGTCATCAAACTGAAAGCTCAGCAGTTCCAGCACGGCGTCAAACGACTCCTCGATATTCATGTAATAGGCACTCAAATCGCCTTGTGGAGCATCAAACAGTGGCTGCGTGTTTTTATACAGTTCAATAAAGTCCAGAGTGGTGTAACTACACATCTCGTCGTTAAACACTTGAATGGCCCTCTGCAAGTGCTTGTCATCGAGCCTGATAAACCCAAAGTTGGGGTCGGCAAGCCACTTTGGTGTGCGGACAATGTTAGTCAACGGCGATACGGGGTTTTCCCTGAGCCAATCGTAAAGGGGTTCTTCCGCTTTTCTCTTTGAACATTTTCTGGCCTTTGCTTTCCCCCCCTCTCGTTTGCATAACGAATCACCGTTTGAATAGCCTGATGAACTTCCGATGGTGTCGTTGCATGCAACTGGACACGCAAATTGCGAGTGCAAAACCTCCAAAACTCTTGAGGACTCGTGTCCTGAATGGCCGTATTGTCCCACAACTTGAGCTCTACAGTCACGACCCCAATCAGCTCCTCCCACTTTAAAGTATTCCAATACTCGGGGGTGGCTATACAAATACTGGATAAGATGGAAGAAGTCCCATGCTGTTGCGCTTGTAGTCCAAACAGATGAGCGGTTTGGTCGTCGCACAAAGCCAGAGAATGATACACATCGGCAGCTCCCGTTGCTCCAGCTGCAATCGTGGACAACGTGGACGTGTGGGATGCTAGTGTCTCGTGTGTGGACAGAGACTGCCGCGACTCCGTACTGTGTTGGTCCGAGTTCAAATCTTCTAATAATTTCATTACAAATGTCCTGAGCTTCTCCGTCGTCTCTGGCAGGAAACACATCATGCACAATTCTTCTTCGTTTTGGAATGTCTTGTAATTGCAGTGCCCACACCGGAGGGGATTGTAAATCTTCTGATACTCCTCTTCGTGATGTTCCTGGTTGCCCAGCGTCTGTTCCTGATAGCTCGACCACGCCTCGATCAATTGTCTCAAACTCCTCCACACTCTCATTAGACTGGCTGGTATAACTTTCGTAGCTTGCATCAATATAGTCTGCAGCTTGTCCCTAGAGATATAGGTATCGTCACCAAAAAATACTTCCAAAATATAGTGTAGAGGTACCTCATCTTCGTCTTCCTCGTGTCTCCTCTTTGCGTCAGACATGTTCTGAAAAACAAATTTAAGTCCAATTTCATTGCCCCTGTGCTTCACTGCACTACACCCCTGTAATGTCGGCTTCCCCACAAAACGCCCCTGTAAAGTTGGCTTCCCTGCAATACACCTAGCCCTACGTCATAAACTTAAAATGGTAACCGTAGGTCCACTCACTGCGAAGTTGTAGCCTCCTGGTTCTGGTCCTCCTGGGGTCCTCCTGGGGTCCTTCCTGGCTGCCGGCTGGGAGCAGACTGCGATGAGGACCGAGATGCGCTCGCCTTTTATACCCACCAGGGGCGGAGTCAAAACCAGTTCGAGTGAGAGAGACAAGGTCAGCCAGGCAGGAAACGCCCAAGTCCCCAAGGACAGCCGTATATAAGGGGGCTGATTCGAGTGTAGGAGCACAGTCGGCGGTCGGCTGCGACGACGACGACAGCGAGGGAGGAGCTCCAGGATGCTGGTGAGTTTGTGTTTGCTTTGTAGTAGTTGTTGTAGGTTCCACTCAGAAAAAGATATATAGTATATTTTTAACACTCTGAGAGTTAGAGCGTCGACGACTGCTGCTACATTGCATTCTAATTGTGTGCAGGCAAAGGAGGATGAAGCGATGGACATGGATGAAGGATGAAATCAAGCTACATTGCCACAACAAAGTGCCAGTCTTATGCGTGAGCTATTATTGACCGATGAAATTATTGAAGATCTTGTCGAAATATACATGCAAGACAATGAACGTATGGAAGACATGTCAGCTGACGTGCAGTACTTGCATAGACAAGCAGAAGAAGAATTTGAAGCATTTATGCAAGGGGAAATGGAAGACGAGGAACGGCCTCAACTCCTGCGTGGACATTTACAAGATTTTGAAGAATGACAATAAACAATTTTATTGTGGTTCCATTGTTGTTTTTATTCCGGGGCAAATGGTACCGAGACTGATCGTAGGGTGCGTACTGGTGGAGCCGGCTGCAGGTCCTCTCGGGGATCGCCGCGCTGCTCGGCCGCGATTTTCTCCACTTCCAACATGTAGTTTTTGATGTCTTCCTCCGTGTTTGCCAGGTGGGCAGGGCGACCGTGGCGTGACAGGCTGTTGTAAGGCAACTTGATCTTATAGTGTGTGTGGCGTAGATACGGGCCTGCACTGGAGGGTAGCATTACCGTGTCGGCGGCAATGGTGTCCAAGCTGCTGTGCACTACAAGTTCCGTGTCCACTTGGAAGAAGGCCGTGACGTCTTGAAACTAGTCAGTGCTGCCGGGGTCGTCCTTGTTTGATTTGGACACTGCCATGATGCCAAAGGCGAGGCTTGGTTGAATCGCGTCGAGTACGATGGGTGCGAGACCTCTGCGGTACCAAGACTTCTCGATTGTGTCCAGATACCTGATGTGTCGCCTGTAAAAATCGAGCGGGCGAAGGCGCATCACTGTGTTTTCTTCCGGGAGTTGAGTGTTTGATTCCGCATTAGACAGGTTGCTCGTTTTGTAAGTTACCACGTCCGACGGCAGACCAAGTGACGAGTGAGTCAGTAGTTCGTTGCCGGCATTGTACGTGTGACCCATGCGAAGCCACGCGTTTTTAAACTTGTGCTCGTAGTTGATAATTGGAGTGCCCACGTGACTCTTGAACGGAAACTGGTTTACGAACTTGGTCAAGCGAGGAGATGCATTTTCAATGTGTATAAAGTCGTAAGCAAAGTTGTGCCGGGGTGCTCCCATGCTCGTAGGGATGTTGGACGCATCGTCATTAGACAGTTTTAGTTTAGCGTTAGCGTAATAGCGGAGTTACGGGAAATAGCGTTACCGTTCCGCAAACGAACTTTGCAGAAAGAGAGTTTTAGTATAGCGTGATAGCGTAGTTTACGTGCGGGACGCTATTCCATTACGCTTTGAATTTCGCATACACAGGGCACCTAATTCTATGTGTGTGTGCGTCCGGAGAGTGCGATAGGCAGCGCAATGGAAGCCAGGAGCGCGTTGTATTTTTACTTCACATGTCCGTCGAGTAGGTTCGAGTAGCAACGCTAAATATACGCGGGCTTTCCTCCAACAGGAAGCAGAATCAACTTTACAGATTGATAACAGAGCACGAGCTGGATGTACTTGCCGTGCAGGAAACTAAAATAGAATCACAGGATCAGACAGACAGCATGGTGCGGAAGTTTACCAGAACTTATAATGTTTGTGTAAGCCATGCAAGAGGTTTGTCGGGAGGAAGTCTCTTGCTAATACGCCGGTGTTTGGGAGGTAGTGTTGACTCTGTTACAACTGATGATGCTGGTCGCCTAATAGTTTGCGATTTTACTCTACTTGATTGCAAATTGCGGTTTCTGTGCATTTACGCCCCATCAAATTCGAATGAACGGGATTTATTTTTTCGAAGTCTTGAACAACACCTTAAAACAGATAGATTTATAATAGCACTTGGCGACTTTAACTGCGTACTGTCAGCAAGTGACAAAACCAGTCCTACACCCTACAGAGACAGCAGTACAGACATTCTTGATCAAATCATTGAAGAACACCTCTTGGAGGATGTGGGAGAGTGTTTGGAATTAAATGCATGCGTGCGATTCACGCACTTCCGAGGAATTAGCCATGCGCGGCTAGACCGTGCGTATGTATCAGCAGAGTTGTTAGCTTTCTGCCGCGAGTATCGAGTAACACACGTTTCTTTTACTGACCACAGTCTAGTTAAATTCGATATTGGTAAATTGAAAGAAAGAAGCAAATTCAAATGGGAAAATTGGAAGTTCAACGACAAACTACTGCATGATGACGATTTTGCAGCGCACATCAATGAAGCTGTTCAAATATTACTCAAAATCGACGAGACTACTCTGAGGGAACAGTGGGACCTGTTCAAACAAGGGGTAAAATTAAAAGCACTCGAATCTGCGAGTAGAATACAGCACGAAAAAAGGAAAGAAGAAAAATCTCTTCATGAGTGTTTGGGCATTCTAATAGCTGAAGAATGCCAACAACCAGGAATGTTTAAAGACGACATCCTAGCCGTGAGGCAAAAGCTAGAAGCAATTGACGAGGACCGTTACCGTGGAGCAATATTGAGAGCAAGGGCAGAACGAATGGTGGCCGGTGAGACACCCACCAAACGATCTTTTGGCATAGAGAAAAAACGTGCCCATATAAACCACATTTCGCAAATTGAATGGCAAGGAGTAATCTGCCTAGAAAAGGGTGACATTCAACGAGCTTTTTACGATCATTATAGTAACGTCATTGCTCATAGCTCGGGCAATATTGAAGCGTTTAAAAATGAATTTTTGCATTCAATGCCAAGCATAGATGATGACGCTAAAGAGCTATTGGAAATGCCTATCTCGATTGAAGAAGTGAAAATGGCAATTGACGAGCTCATGACCCTAACAAATCACCTGGTCCCCATGGGCTGACAGCAGCGTTTTATAAATCAATCAAACATAGCGTTGCTACTGTCTTGACTTCATTATTTAATAACGCTTATGACGTAGGTCTCCTGCCGCCATCATTCCTAACTTCACATACTGTCTTGATTCCTAAAACAAAAGATGCCAGGCTCCTGAAACAGGTTTCTTCATACAGACCAATAGCGCTTACAAATGTGGATTACAAAATTTATATGAAGGTATTGGCTAAAAGATTGCAAATGGTCATAAACGAATTGGTTGGAGAACATCAAACGTGTGGAATTAAAGGTCGCACAATATTAACGAATATTCACAAGGCCAGGTGCGTGCTCGAATGTTGTGATACTACAGGCGAAGGAATCGCAATGATACAACTTGATTTAGAAAAAGCTTTTGATAGAGTGCCTCACGACGTACTCCTGTGTATTTTGCAGCATGTAAACGTTGGTTCTATTATAAGAGACGGTGTTGCCATGGCGTACAGAGGTTGCACAACACGGATTATTGTCAATAAAACAGTGGGAGAGCGCATCAAAGTGCACCGTTCTGTACGCCAGGGATGTCCCCTCTCCTCTCTACTGTTTTGCTTGTACATTGAGCCATTTTGTCTAAGCGTCATCAATAGCACCAACATACGAGGTTTCCGTCTGCATGCAACTGAGGTACGGCTTCTTGCATACGCTGACGATATAGCTGTATTCTGTTCGAACCAAGAAAGCGTGCTTACCCCCGTATTCACAAACCAAACTTAACTTATCGCGATTAGAGTTGTGAACATTGCAAAACATTTTTGTAGAGTCAGCGGCAGCGCTATAAACTGGGGAAAGAGCTCGGGGTTCTGGCATGGCTATTGGCTATCAACCCCAAGTATTTTCGCAAACATGTCTTGGGTGACTACACCAGTTAAATACTTAGGTGTACCTTTGCAGCATTATAGAGACAGTGAACACTATTGGCGTGGAGAAGTTGCCGCAATACGGGAAAGATCCGAGTGTTTTAAAGGCTTCTACCTATCTATATTTGCACGCGCCACAATTTGCAACATGTTCCTTATTAGCAAGCTGTGGTACGTGCTGCAAGTATTACATTGCTCACGCGTTAACATTCAGAAATTGCATCGTGCTTTTGCTGTTTTGTCTGGGGTTCCACGTGGGAAAGAACTAAACGAACAAGTATTTTTAGACGTGTCCGCCTAGGAGGACTTGGCCTGTCACATCTGTATCTTAGACAGCTGGTGAATCGTTTTATGTTTTTTCGCAATGCTACTGACCCCTTTTTACGAACTGTATGCCAAGTGAGGTTAGGTAAACACCTGCCAAACTTAATTGTGTGGTCAGAAAATATGCCAGGTAGCATTTCTGGGTATATGAGAGAAGTGTACCTTTCGTGTCGTATCTTACAAAATCATTTCTCCCTCGAATACCTCTGTGGCGTATCGCGGAAAAAACTATGCAAAGACCTATGTGATGTATTTCTTCCCGCTCCCCTGTATAGAACCCAATACAATGATGGTCCAGGTCAAGACATCTTAAAAAGGGTAAAAACATGCCTGTTAGGGGAGGTGTCAAAACCTTCTTCTTTAAACTGCATACTAATACGCTAGAAGTAAAGACATATATGGAAGAAAAAGGAATGTTCGTACCTTGGGGCACTCACTGTTTTATATGTAGGAAACCAGAGACAATTGAACACGTTTTTCTATATTGTTCCGGAGGTTACTTCTTTTGGGACATACTTCAAAGAACTTTAAAAAAAGACTTACCTATAGATAGCTACGGCATTAGATTTTTACCGGTCAATAACGACGAAGGCATCGCATTCGACATGATAATGCTCCTGGGCCTACATAGTATTTGGTTGTCAAGAATGGCCTATCGTCATGCAGATATTGACGCGCGGCCAATAAGGAGTTACTTTCGCGAATCTGTTAGCAGAATGGTTCAAGTGTATAAACTTCATGAACCCGAACCAGACTGGCTTCCTAGGTTAGAAGGGCTGATGTACATGCCCGAGTTTTGATTGTTCCTCTTTTCAGCCCTTGATGTGCTGATATGATTGTACACTGTATTTCTGTGTCAATTTAATAAAGGCAATAAAGAAAGAAAAAGGTTGTATGGCTGAGTGGTTACGGCGCTCGCTTCGGGATTGTGCGTACGCGGGTTCAAATCCCGCCCTGGCTCGATATTTTTATTGCGATAGCAATTATATGGACACTCAAAAGCAGATTTCTGCCGTCGGCGTCGCCGTCGCCGTCGCCGTGAGGTTCCGTATGACGTCATTTGGAGAAGAAATCGTCGCCGCGTGCCGAACGCTGTATGTGCGAGTGAAAGGGCGCGAGGGGCGCGTCTTTCACGGCGAGTGAACGCACGGCGGAGAACAAACGCGCGTTCTGCGCCGTGCTCGCTTAAGGGCTGCAGAAGTAGGCGTCTCTTTTCTCCTTTACAATCACCATATATGTAGAGCAAACGCGCCTTCTTCCGACACGCGAGAGGCCGTGGGGGAGGGGGAGGGAATGGAGGCGACGTTTAGCTGCGGCACCAAGTGCCTATTTATATCAGAGGCTCCGGCAACAGTCACCAACGCCGCACGCATTTTGAGCGAACGCGGGCAAAACGCCGATGGCGTCGACAACAGTTCTGCGTGTTGCCGATGCTGCTGCATGTCCAAGTTTATACAGCTGATAAAGCTAATATCATTACTCCGTATAGCTCTCTACAAGTTTGCTATCGCAATTGATGCTTCGCCTTTCAGGTGAAACTGCGACAACTTTTTTTTTCCTAATTTCACGCTTTTCCTTTTGTTTTCCTCTCTGTTTGCCAGCGCGGTCGTTTGAACCCCGGCGCCACGGTGGAAGCCGTGGTAGCCGTGGCGCCGGGCGCCGACGCGAAGCGGCGGTTGCGGAGCGCAGCGTAGCAACACCCCAAATAAAAAAATACTGCTCCAGTCAGGTAGACTGCTCCCTCCCTGATAGTGAGATTATACTTGGATCATCAAAACAGTGATGCGTTTATTTAGGAATACCACCGATCCCCTAAAAGCAGGCTAGTCACCCCAACCCAGCGTGTTCTCCGTCCAACGCCTCCTCCGTTCCAACGGCGGCGGCTAGAAACATGGTACGCGCGAGCGGCGCAGCGTGTTGCCATGGTCGAGCGCTGTACGGGGGCGCAAATAGAAATACGCACCCGGGCAGCATTGCATGTGTAGCGTGCGTCGGAAAATGTGGCCCGACTATTACTAACTGATTGAACAAGCGTGGTGTGAGCGCGCACAAACAAACATGAATAGATCACACTGAATGACTGCAGACAACGACTGTCAAAACGCTGGCAGCAAGCGCATACGCCGCAGCAACGGGCGAAGGTACGTGCGGTCTATCGCTTCAACGGAAACTGAGCGGCGAATGCACGGCGCATAAAGGTCAGAGCCGTGTGGAGATAAACGACGGTGCGAGCGATCGACGAGCGCGGTTGTTGGCAGAGTAACAGTGCGCCCCCCCCCCCCTTTCCCCCGCTCCCTCCGGCGCTGGCTTCCCGCTTCCTTGCTTGCGCGTGGGAGATTGAGTGCGTTCGCTCTCCGTGATAGCGCGTGTCACCGTACGCTTCCGCTCGGGCATACGGCGCGCGGCGAAGATTTTATCTATAGGAAACCTCACGGCGACGGCAACGGCGACGGCGACGCCGACGGCAGAAATCCGGTTGAAGTGTCCATATAATTGATATCGCAATAAAATACCACCGCCGCCCGCGGTGGCCGCTCGGCTAGGTTAGAGTGACCTAGAATAGCTAGGTGGCCTTTCTTAAAGCCCCTTAGCGTTTCTTTTACTATGGCGCCCCTAGCGGCAGGCGCTGGCTCTATATTAAACTGCGGCGGGAGTTTCGGGACCATAAAAAGCTATTAAGGGACTATGGTATCGCCGTCGCCAGCAATTTCACCTTCATTTGACTGCAGCTGTGCCGTAGCCTTGGCAACGCATCACCTGACTCGCCGCGCCGAGCTCCGCCGCCGCCGCCGGCTTGGCGCATGCGTTCTCCGCAGCTGGGTCATCGCCTGACCACGTGATTCGCCACGCGTCTGGCCAACGTAGAGGAAGGGAAAAAACTAGGAGGGAGCGTCACGCCACAATCTTGAAGCCTAGTCATAAAAAATTTAGAGGAATGGGATGATGGGAAATAGGCCCTCACGTGATAGGCAA
Organism: Dermacentor silvarum; assembly: GCF_013339745.2. Classification (NCBI taxonomy): domain Eukaryota; kingdom Metazoa; phylum Arthropoda; class Arachnida; order Ixodida; family Ixodidae; genus Dermacentor; species Dermacentor silvarum. The sequence goes on along the minus strand of NC_051159.1, from coordinate 188,063,378 downwards.
GCGGTAGATATTACTCGGCTCGCTTCAGTGGCTTCGGTTTCGCCTGCTGCGGGGGTTTCGGAATATGCGCACATACTCGGCGTGGCAAACGCGCGCCGAGGTTAGTGAAGAGAGAGCAAGCGAGAGAGGAAAGGCAGGGAGGTTAACCAGAAGTCAGTTTCCGGTTTGCTACCCTACACTGGGGTGGGGGATAAAGGGGTTGGAAAGAGTGCAAAGAGAGAGAGAGAGAGCGAAAAAAAAACAGAAAAAAAAACACAGGCATTGGTAACAAAGGAGGCGTTCCAGTCACAGACGTTCACACAGGCCAGTGGACTTCAGGAACCGCAGGAGCGCTTGCACGGCCTTCTGATGCGATGTTGAGTCGCGTCGATGTTGCAGAATTGTTTCTTCCGATAACGGCTGGTCATCCAACTGGTTCAGCACGACGGAGAGCGATTGTCTCTGCACACTGTATTGTGGGCACTGACAAAGAACATGACGAATCGTTTCCGCGTCTCCACAATTGTCACATGCTGCACTGTCGGCCATCCCTATGCGGAACGCGTAGGCATTGGTGAACGCGACGCCCAACCATAGCCTACACAGAAAGGGTCGCATCTCTTCGGGGAAGTCTTGTTGGAAGTCTAAGGCTTAAGGTTGGATCCAAGGTGTATAATCGGGCGTGCATAAAATGTGGTTTATTCCAGTCTGATGAAGTGCATTGGCGTGCAAGCAGGCGGAGCATCCTTGCAGCATCTGTCCTAGACAGCGGGATCGATAGGCGGTTGTCTTGTTCATGAGCTAAACGAGCAGCTTGATCGGCACGTTCATTGCCAATAATTCCACAGTGACTTGGCAGCCACTGAAAGATTATTTCGTGTCCTTTTTCAGTCAGGTGATGTATGGCCTCTGTGATTTCGAAAACCAGCTGTTCCTGTGGACCGCGCCGTAAGGCTGACAGTAAACTCTGCAGTGCCGTCTTCGAGTCGCAGAAAACGGACCATTTGTGTGCTGGTTCATCATTAATAAAATGTAGTGCGACTCGAAGCGCTGCCAGTTCTGCTGCCGTTGACGTTGTCAAGTGAGATGTTTTCATCTTGATAGTGGTGGCTTTTTCTGGGATAACGACAGCGGCGGTAGAGCTGTTCTGCAAGACGGAACCGTCGGTGTATATGTGGGTGTAATTCCGGTACTTTTCATATAATAGGAGTAAGGTAAGCTGTTTAAGAGCCGGCGATGACATATCTGCTTTTTTCCGGACGCCAGGTACTGTCAGGATGATCGTTGGCTGAATGAGGCACCAAGGAGGAGTAGAAGGTCTCGCGGCAGGTGTGAAGCAAGATGGTATAGCCTCACGATGTGCGGATATCATTCGGCAGAACGAGGCGTGTGGTCTCTCCGCAGGTAGAGAGGCTAGATGGTGGCAAGGAGTCCGTGCAAGGTGCCTTACGTGCATTCGTATTGCTTCAACTGCGATGTGGGTCTTTATGAGGTGGTCTCTGGCGATTGCAATAGTTGCCGCCGTTGACGTACTTCGAGGAAGACCTAGACAAATCCGCAGCGCCTGGGCCTGCACACTTTGTATAGTACGTAGGCTTGTTGTACTTGCGTTAGTCAATGCTGGCAAGCTGTATCGCAAGAAGCCAAGAAAAGTACTCTATATAATCGAAGCATAGCGCTTGTCGACATTCCCCAGGTCTTTCCAGCGAAGAATTTCAAAAGGTGACAGACGCCTGTCAACCGTTTTTTCATGTACAATACATGGGGGCTCCATGAAACGTCTCTGTCAATAATGACACCCAGGAATTTATATGACCGTACAAATGGTATCATCTGACCATTGATTAACACACTGTAATGCGTCATAGGCTTACGCGTAAATGCCACAAGTGCACATTTGTCAGATGAAATCTCCAGGCCTTGATTTCGGAGATAGTGTGCAGTCTGAGTGGCAGCTTTTTGGAGCCTGGCACGCAGCTGTAGGCGTGTCACTCCGGACGCCCAAACGCATATGTCGTCCGCGTACATTGATAATTTAACTGTGTTTGGAAGGTGATGAAGGAGACCAATCAGCGTAAGGTTAAACAACGTGGGGCTCAGTACGCCACCTTGGGGGACGCCACAGTAGGTGTAATGCAAAGAAGTGCGGCCGTCCTCGGTGCTCACAAAGAAAGATCGCATAGAGAGATAGCTATGAATCCATCGGAACATCCGACCACCGAGGCCTATCTCTTCGAGAGCGGCGAGGATGGATTCATGTGTAACGTTGTCGTACGCACCTCTGACGTCGAGGAACAAAGAAGCGCACAGACGTTTACACCCTTTTTGGTGCTGAACATAGGTAACCAGGTCGACGACATTATCAATCGACGAGCGGCCGCATCGGAATCCTGCCATGGCATCTGGGTAGACGTTGTGGTATTCCAAGCACCACTCCAAGCGTCCGAGGATCATCCGCTCCATCACTTTTCCCACGCAGCTAGCCAATGCAATCGGGCGATACGAAGAAAGTTCCAACGGAGACTTTCCAGCCTTCAGTAGCGGAACTATGCGACTAGTCTTCCAGCTTGTGGGAAGTGTGCCAGCTCGCCAGGATTCATTATAGATTTCAAGAAGAACACTCCTCGCCCGCTCACCGAGATGACACAGAGCTCTGTAAGAAATTCCGTCAGGTTAGTGAAGGTTAACGAGGTTAGTGAAGGAACTCGAGTGTGTGAAGCAGTTGAGTCTCGCCGCTTAATTAGCAGACAGGCGCCAAGGCTGTTGCGAACGAAGGCGTCGGTCAACCGGCATTGCGCCCAACAACCCGGGAGGACCACCTCAAGGACGACTGGTTGCGTTTCGGTGTGGTTTCTGGGAAACGAGGGAACCTTTCACCCTGCAAACATGTGAAGGAAACCAAGCCGCCCTTCCGACGACGATTCGTTGCGTTTGACGACGTCTTCTGGGAAACAATGATGACTTTCGCCCCCGCAAAATGTGCAGGCCATTAAGCGAGCGTACAGGGTCCGAAGCGACTGTTTCCCTACGGGAAATAAATTCGTCCCGTCTTGTGCCCAAGGGTGGACTGGCGAGCCGGAGACTCCGAACATATTTAGGGCCGTGTCGGCCCGTAGTTAAGGTAGCGCAGTCGACACTGTCGCTCGAGATCTGATCAAAGTCTTCGGCCTCTTAGCAGACCGGCGAGAGCTCCCGTCAGCAGTAGGCGCACCTGCGTGATGAAGTGTTTTGTGCCAGGATGCCCTAATCGAACAGAAAATCGGCGCAATGGTCTGTCCTTTCATAGGTAAGCACAATGAACGTTTCTTTTATTTATGAAAATGGAACTGCAATATTCGCGATCGTTAGTGACTACGTGCTCGTGTGAATTATAACTGACGAAATAGTGGTGCAATACTATTCAAGCCATTTTTTTTTCAACTTTGTCATAATTCCCACTAAGAGTTAAACTTTTATTTCTCCTTAAAGTACTTTTATCAGCTAGCGTACACTCCTAAAAAGCCCACGATGTGAAGCTATTTATTGTCGAAGAATTACATTTCCTGCTATAAAAATTATTGTTGACTGAATTTTGTTTGTATTTCTTTTGGCTGAAAACAATCAAAATTGCAATAAAACTAATTAATTGAAGAAACCATGAAAGATTAGTCTTCACATAACATACCAAGTTTTGCAATAGTCGCCAAGAACAATAACTTTGTAGAGAATATTCTGCTCGTAGTAACTTGGCTTGTGAGTGCAAAGTTCAAACATCATGTTGCAAAGTTTCAGTCACTCCCCATGTTGAGGCTAAATATTTTTTTTCAGAAGATATGATCTTGTTTGACATATTTTAAACAACAGGTAAACGATAGTTGAGATGAAATAATGCAGTTTTACTTTAAATTACATCATTTTTATTCATTTATTAGTAGTACCCTGAAGGCCTGGAGGCATTACAGAGGGGGCATTACATTACATTATGTATGTGTTACAGCTATATCTATGATATTTTTGTTTGAAACATGCACTGCAAAGTTACTACAGCTCCATTTTCCCCGAGATTCAATTACCTGTATGTGTATTTTACAAGCACACTTAGATCAAACATAGTTTGCTACACAAGGGGATGCGGTGTGTAGGGAAAGCATGCACAGATCATGCGAGGTCTTTTGCATGACTCTGCAAAGGTTGTGTAAATGCATTCCACAGCAAATGTTATTGTTGGACCTTAAAAATATCTGGTGGGTTATTCTTTAACTGGCAGACGCTTGCAAAGGACGATGCCATAGCAATGAGTCAACCTTAAAGTGAAGCAGTTACATCCACGGGAACATAACAGCATCAATTGAGTTGAGCCAATAAGTTGATGCACAGCTGTATGCAGCCATAATGCATGTTTCCAGTTTGATCATACCTTTTTTATGACTGTGGTAGATGTCCCCCACCATTCCTGAAGTGAAATATGCTTTTCTTATATTCAGGCAGGTCTCTCTCAAGCCACAATGGATATGGACATCTCTGAGGGCTTGTCTGATTGATGTGCTAGCAGAGGGTACTGCTACATCTGCTAGCGTGTCCTTGACTGATTCAGACATCGCTGATGAGCCTTCCGAAATCCAACATGTCCTGGCATGTTTGATTGTCGTAATGATCACAGAGCTTGCTTAAGACATTTTTTCACATGTGTGCCTTGGTTCATTCAAGTTCTGATCTGCTTTGCAAAAATCTGGTGTTTCCCTTTAATATATATTTTGGATTTCACCTTTAAAGTAATTATTTAAGTTTGAAAAATGCGTGTGAGACTGTCATATAGCTTTTGTAAGATGTTTTCGACAGATTTAAAAGATCTATTAGTAATGCTCAGAATGAAGAGAAAGATAGAACTGTTCAACCTATCATTGGCTACATTACAGCCCTTTTTTGACACAGGTGACAAGCGTACTGCGTTCAAATTTCATTGTTAACACTGGCAAAAGCAAGTGCTAATGAATGAAAGCCATATATGCTACATTATAACCTCATTTTAGTCAATCTAGGATAAGTACAAGATAAGGAAAATAAAACAAACTGCAGCAAAGCAGTGTTATGTAAGATGAAAAGCCACATTTTTTTTCAGTAAAGTTGGAATAAGGAAAACACACTCCTTCTCTGAATTATACTTCAGCCATGTCCTCTCATTACACATATAATTAACACCCTTGCTAGGCTCCAACATTTTACTACAGTAATAAAATTTATACCATGCCAACTGTGCTGGTAAGCTTTATCAACATTTTTTTGGACAGTAGATAAAAAATACAGTATATAGCCACAGCCACTGATCTCCCTAACAATGCCCTGCTTGCTGGTCATTATTGGGCTTAAATTTTAAATGAAGCCAATGGTGTCGCTATTAGTCCTGGGTTTTAGCTTCAACTGTGCATCTGGTGTTTCGTTTGCACGGTCAGCAATTTCAAGTTATGTTGCAGTAAGCAGTCCCTCCTCATTGCACTTGGTGTATTTTGTCCTGTCTCCCAGTCCAAGGCCCTCCAGGACGCTCAAGGGTGAAGCTTCTGCAGCACTGCCTACACACAACCCAGCGACACCTCGAACAGCAAGGCATACTATGGTGAGGCTAATACTCGACCACTACAATTTTACATACTTGTTTTCTTAGGTAACTGCAAGTGAAGTAGCATATATTTTCGTGGCAACTGTTTAATAGCTGAAGCATAATAAATGTCGCTCAGTGAACTGCACGTGGACACTAACATTTATGATCATGGCAACCATCTAATTAAAATCTGAAACATTCATATTCGTCCGCAGTGGTATGAGTTTCCTCGGGGTTTGCATTAAACACCAATTAGCGGCCAATAAACCTTTTTCAATTACTCTTTTCCATTCAAATGACACAATAACTAGAAGACCAGCATGTTCTTCACAATTTTCTATGCTCTTTATTTGTTCGATCGGTCACAATGAGCCGTGATATATGAGCTTAGTATATTTTGCCCACTCAAACTAAAAGGCTTCTGTGAAACATCTCTCATTGAACTATGATACATTGGCCTCTTCTGTGTTAGTTGGTTTGTACTATTACCTTTCCTGCCTGGGCCCAGATGGGCCTTCAGTATTTAGCAAATAATTAAACAAACAAAATTAAGTGGCACTAGCAAGCTCGTGTGGATGGCAGTTTTATGCCCCCACAGTTTTTAAGTTCACAAAAGTGTAAACGGAAACCGTCGAGAGCCAGGTAATGACCTAAAATTATCCATTATATTTTTCATAGCTTGCACAAGAGTGTATGCCACAACAATTAAGTACTTTGTTCTGCGTACGTGCTTTGTGTCATGTTGGTCGCTGTCACAAAAGAGCGCGTAATCCAAGCGCGCACCGCGTGTTACGTAAGCCAGCGAAAGAACACGCCGGCCCCGCGGCAACTTCAACAGAGGGGGAGAGCGCATACGCCTCAAGCACCGTGGCCTCAAGCAACAACGCTAACAACGGCGCCGAAACGTCTGGAAGAGACTCTACGGAGCAACGTTAACCGGAGAGAGAGAGAGAGAGAGAGGACACGCGCGCGCCGAGACACCTTCTCACCCGGCGAGTCGAGAGAGATAACTACAGCGTGAGCGCGCGCGCCACCAGCATGAGTCATCATCACCCCCCCCCCCCCTCGAGAATATTCCGACAGCAGCGGTCGAAGGTACGAGAAAAGAGTAGAAGCTTCCCAAGCTTTGGCAATGCTACGAGATCACGACACCGATAAGAATGTTCGAGAACACCTGTGGAAGCTATATAACCGCCGTGCGAGAATCGTTTAGTGGAAATCCGGAAATCCTGGAATTCAGAGAGTTCAGTCCGCACCGGTGAAGTGATGTAACGTGAAGACCGAGCGTCTGCGGAAGAAGGGGATTCCCCGGCAAGCTAGTCGACGGGTTCATCGAGCGTCTGCATTTCCGGAAGAAGTTCCTTCTTCGAGATTTGCCCAGAGCCACGCCGAGATCGTCCAAGACCAACCAGCACGGTGAATACGATTGGACACTTAGTGTTCCTATTTCTTTTGTACTTTACGTGTTGGACTCTTAGTGCTTGTCGTTAATCATTTTCTTGTGTTTGTTAATACCCATCTGATTTGTATTGTGTTGTGTCTAGCCTAAGTGTGCAAGTGTGTGTGTGTAACTGCCTTGTGTGAAGAATATATTTTGTTGTGTTTTTGACAACTCTGGGCTCTGACTCGGTCTTTGGACAGCAACCGGCGTTCGCTGGCGCACCAGAGGGCCCACTCTTAATTGTCCTTGCTTTCGTGGGATTATTTTCGGAAGCTGATAAGTCGGCTTTGGAATTTAGTCCGGCGTCTGCGCCTCGTTCACCGGGGTCTGTGACAGTCGCTCATGCACCTGTTACAGCGCGTGATATTTTGCAGCCACAGCCAGCAGAAGACACGCCTGAAAAGGCGTTTCTGAGGCATGAAGTATGGCGTTACAGAATTACAAACTGCGACCAAGAAGAAGATGAAGACTCTACGGCAATCCCATCAACGGCTTTTATTGCAATAGCAATTATATAGACACTTCAACCGGATTTCTGCCAGTCGCCGTCGCCGTGAGGTTCCCTATAGATAAAATCTTCGCCGCGTGCCGTATGCCCGAGCGGAAGCGTGCGGGGACGCGCGCTATCACGGAGAGCGAACGCACTCAATCTCCCACGCGCAAGCAAGGCAGCGGGAAGCCAGCGCCAGAGGGAGCGGGGGGGGGGGGGGGGGGGGGGGGCGCACTTACACTCTGCCAACAACCGCGCTCGTCGCTCGCTCGCTCGCACCGTCTCTTATCTCCACACGGCTCTGACCTTTATGCGCCGTGTATTCGCCGCTCAGTTTCCGATGAAGCGATAGACCGCACGTACCTTCGCCGCTGCGGCGTATCCGCTTGCTGCCAGAGTTTTGACGGTCGTTGTCTGCAGTCATTCAGTGTGATCTATTTATGTTTGTTTGTGCGCGCTCACACCACGCTTGTTCATTCAGTTAGTAATAGTCGGGCCACATTTTCCAACGCACGCTACACATGCAATGCTGCCCGGATCGGCAGTGCAGCACTACAGGTGTGTCCCTTCGCACGCGCTGCCCACGGGAAGCGCTTCTCATCAACACCACGGTTTCACACGCGCCTTCTCGTGGTCATCGAGTCTCTCTTCATGTCGGTCTGCTTACGCCGCAGCACACCTGCTTACTTAATCAGCTCATGCTTACTACAATTCATATTGCTACCAAAGCCACTCACCTTACTTCGTATGACATTGCTGTGTTGCTATCGCATTCATTGCTTCGCCCTTAGGGCGAAACTGTGACATTTTTTCAAAAGGTTGCTCATCTCGAAGATGTCATAGAAAATTTATCTGACAATCGCATTCTAGGAAATGAGGATGTCGCCATATTGCAGAGTCTTGGTGGGGCAAAAAAAGACTTGCTCATGCGTCAACTGCCACATAAGTCTGGTGCCAGCAATGTCACGCGCTTACTCGCCAGAGCTCAGGCCATTTGCACTGACTTTGAATTTTTATTCCCCTAGAGCATACAGATATGTACGAGCTGTTTTCAACACATGCCTCCCGCATCCAATAAGCTGACGTCGTACGAGGACCTCGTATCGCGCCCGCAGGGTCTCGGCCTCTCCACCTACTGGACTACAGTAAAAGCAGAGAATGCTGTACTGTTCGTGCACATAAGTGGCGAAGATCCACCAGACGTCGAAAGATCTGTCATTGTTAATAGGAACATGTAAATTACGGCCTTCTGGAGGAAAGTAAAAGTGCCTGCCAAGGACCTCCTCATCGCAGCTACGCTGAACGATCTGCGCTGCCTGCACACCATACTTGACCGTATGAGCAGTTTCAAGGCTCCAGACGTTTGCGACAAGGAGAAAAAAGTGAAGGCAACCTTCAGCTTGCTTTTCTCTCTGCTCGACGACATCAAGTCGGATGATATTTTGCCACTAGAGAAAACAGAAGCACTTGACTTCATAAAGGAGCAGCTTGACCTACTGCACAGAAAGGACCACTCATTGCGATACTCTGCAGAGCTTTTAATATTTTCCACTATTCTACACACTATTTCCCCGCACGCCTACCGATTCATTCGCGGTGCTGGCAAGATAGCACTGCCACATCGATCTACGCTCATGCAAATTTGCTCGCAATATAACGTGAACCCTGTAAATGAGCAGAACGACGAGGGGTTTTGCGTTTTGTGAAGAAGCGCTCAAGCCTTCTCAAACCACAGGAAAGAAATTGTCACTATAATGATGGACGAGACTCATATTCAGCCGTAGTTTGAATACAAAGGCGGTTCAATGACCGGGGCAGCTTCTAATTCCTCCGAAGCGGCCAAAACTGCGTACGTTTTTATGATTCAGTCGTTGCTGTCAGCGCACAAGGATGTTGCTCACATTCTGCCAGTAGTCAACATTGAAGCAATGCAACTGTATGCAGCCCTTACAAAAACAATTTTAGAGCTTGAAAATGCAGGACTTACTGTAATCGCAGTAATAACAGATAACAATTCCATAAACAGAAAAGTGATGTCCTTGTTTTCTGAAACACGGACAGTTGATATTGTGTAACCTCACCCAGTGGACAATGCAAGACCCCTTTTTTATGTAGTAGACCCCGTCCACCTTCTGAAGTGCATCAGAAACAACTGGTTGAACCAGAAGAATCCAGGAATGTGTATCTTCTACCCTGAAATTTTCAGCACATCATCGTTAGTACGGGTTAATGGAGCATCTTTCAAAGCCATTCGAGACTTGCACGCTTCGGAGGAACACAGTGTCACAAAGTTTGGTTATGGATTGAGCTACAAAGCATTGCACCCACCGAACATTGAGTGGCAGAATGTGAAGCTTGTTTTAAATGTTTTCAGTTCATTTGTGGTGAGGCTCTAAAAATGCGTGGAGACGGGCTCAATTTAAACTGCGCCGAAGGGACAGCGCACTTCATTGACCTAATTTTGAAGTGGTGGCATGTCGTCAACGTGGAAGCCCCTCCAAGGGCCGTCGCCTAAGAGATCCTCTCCAGGACCCAGTCAGGAGTTTGACTGGCAAGCAGATAGAATTTCTTAATTTTTTGCATTGGTTGGACACATGGCGAGACATCAAGATGGATACAGGCACACTATCCACGGAAACGCACTCAGCATTGCGGCTGACTTGTTACTCACTTGTAGAGCTGTGCCGTTACTGCCTTGAAGAACTGAATTTTGACGACGTGTTGCTGGGCAAATTTCAGACGGACCGTCTTGAAGAAAGGTTAGGACAGTACCGGCAGCTGTCAGGAACGAATTATCACATCTCAATACAGCAAGTGTTCGAGTCGGAGAAAGAACTGAGGCTACAGGACAGTTTGGTATTTCCAGATATGCAAGAATTACAGAAGCCATGTGCTGTACGTGGTACTTTACGGGGCTCGATTGACAGATGAGTACGGTATAAAGATATCAGACCGTGACATAACAAATAAGGAGTCAATTTTGCAAGTAATCACATACATCGCTGGCTTTTGCGCCCATGCTGCGTTAAGAAAGCTGCCTTGTGAGTATTGTGCCAAGAATATTACATCTCAGGACCGGGAAATTCAATGTGAGAGCAATCAGCTCATTTAAAACCTTTCGAGAGGCGCTCTGAAGTTTCCCAAGCCGGCTGTCGTTAATGCAGTTTTGCATGCCCACATTGTACTTGAATCGCTTACCAAAAAAGAGAATGCAATACGTTTTCATGCAACGCCAATTCAGAGAGGGCTCCTTGTGGCTGTCACAAGACACTTTTGTGAAACTGAAGATTTCGATGTTTGTTTCAATGGCCATCACCCAGACATTGTGTTGAATAATATACTTGTGGCAGCAGCGAACACTCTCCTAAATAACTATGTGTCTATGAAGACAGATGTTCTAAAGAGCACAAAAGCGCAGGCACAACAAGGAAAAGTGCAGAAATTAAGAAAATGAATATTAACATGTTCTGCGCATCTTCTGGAACAGTGTGTCTTGTGTGTGTGCGTGTGTGTAAATAAAGAACAAAGAATGAAAAAATTTATTTTATTTGTTTCATCAATTCATTGGGCCATCTCTTATAAATCGGTCGCACGTTTTATAGCGTACAATAATATTTTTAAGTGGAATAATAAATGGCTTACAGACAAATCGTCAAAAACTCCAAAGCGTAATGCATTCTTTAAACCAACGCCAACCGCGACGCTAAAGGCGAAAAGAAGCTGTCGCACACATAGAAAAGTCGCCGCAAACGCTTCATATTTTCACGGGAGACGCTGGTGGCAATGTTTTCACAGCCTCCCGTGCTCTCGCTCGCTCGGTCAAGATGCGTGACGTCACGGCGGCAGTGAGTGGGCCTGAACTTTTTTTTTATTGTGATAGCAATTATATGGACACTCAAAAGCAGATTTCTGCCGTCGGCGTCGCCGTCGCCGTCGCCGTGAGGTTCCGTATGACGTCAATGGAGATGAAATCGTCGCCTATGATGATAAGTGGTTCTTGAGGGAAAGGGAAAGGTTGGCGCTATCTTCTGCAGCCCTTGAGGGAGCACGGCTCAGCGCCACATCGTCGCCGCCGATAAGTGGTTCTTGAGGGAAAGGGAAAGGTTGGCGCTATCTTCTGCGGCACTTGAGGGAGCACGGCTCCGCGACAACGTCGCCGCGCGCCGAACGCTGTTATGTGCTGATGTGAAAGGACGCGAGGGACGCGCGCTCTCACGGGGAGTGAACGCACGGCGTGAGAACAAACGCGCGTTCTGCTCCTGTGCTACGGTAAGTGGTTTCTTGAGGGAAAGGAAGGTTGGCGCTATCTTCTGCAGCCCTTGAGGGAGCACGGCTCAGCTCCAAGTGCCTTAAGGGGCTGCAGAAGTAGGCGTCTCTTCCTCCTCTACAATCACCATATATGTAGAGCAAACGTGCCTTCTTCCGACGCGCGACAGGCCGTGGGGAGGGGGGGGGGAGGGAAGGGAGGCGACGTTTAGCTGCGGCACCAAGTGCCTATTTATATCAGAGGCTCCGGCAACAGTCACCAACGCCGCACGCATTTTGAGCGAACGCGGGAAAAACGCCGACGGCGTCGACAACAGTTCTGCGTGTTGCCGGTGCTGCTGCATGTCCAAGTTTATACAGCTGATAAAGCTGCTATCATTACTCCGTATAGCTCTCTTCAAATTTGCTATCGCAATTGATGCTTCGCCTTTCAGGTGAAACTACGACAACTTTTTTTTTCTAGGCGGCATTGGCCTGGCTAAAGCTATAGCGGACAAATGGCTAATAATATAATAATCTAATATATCTAATAATCTGAAGTAATTCGGCTAGCATGCACTAGCGTATGCAAGGTGCAATAGATGCCCTTTTGTTTGTTTGCACTACTGTGTTGTCGTTACTTTGTCCCAAGAGCGCGTGTGAGACGCCACATCACAAATTAGTTTAACTGAAGGATTTTTGCATAGAATGCATAGAAAAACCTCCGGGGATTTTCTAGAAGTTCGTTATTCTGAAATATTCGTTAAACCGACGTTCGTATAACTGAGAGTTTACTGTATTACGCATAAATATGCAGAAAAGAAACAAGTCCTCAGTAATTATTTGCAACGCTCATAATTAAACCAGAAGCGTTAAACTTTCTCCACACATCGTACCTAGCATGGCAACCATTTTCAGTGAATATAAACTCGCTGCGACGTAGAATTTGTGATAAGATTAGTTGTCGTTCCGACGCCTGGGTGCGTCACAGTTTCAAGGAAATAAATACTGAGCACGTGACCTGGCTTGGTCAGTTTTCCTTTCAACCCGTCGGCCGGCATGACCCGGGACTGCGCAGCTATCACAAGTTCTCTCTGAACGCTGGGAGAGCATAGCGGACAACCGTCTAACGCTTTGAAGTCCTCGCTTAATATATATATATATATATATATATATATATATATATATATATATATTTGTTTCTCTACAAAACCCGTAATTTATCCGCGCATATTTTTCACTTCGGTGGCACATGAGCTATAATGTTCCCTTCATTATCACCAGATTCGATCTCGGTGGCTGCTATATAGGTCTCCAAAAACAGCTGATTACATTCTGCGCCGTTCGCAGAACACCCGAACCGCTTGCATTGACCTCAAAGGCTTTAATTAACCCACATACTTTGCACTTTGGTTACATCACCCATAACCCGCTCCCATTTGCACCCTATATAAATGAGGTGCCTCGTTTAGTTCACAAAGGACATCGGAGAAACCTATATACTTCGGCGCATGAAAATTGGTAAAATAGCGGGTATTCGGTAATTACTTGCAAAGCTCATAATAGAGCCAGGAACGTTAAAAGGACACTAAATGAAGATGTTAATTCGAGCTAGATCGATAGATTATTCGTCTAGAAGTATATCATCGTGTCTCTGTGCCAATATATCACTGTCTTGGGTAGACCATTGCCGCTGAAGGACACGGCTGCTGCTCCTCAACCCGCGCTAAAACGGACGAGTTGACGTAATCTTCGCGTGACCACGCTCTTTGCTGTTCTCTGTGAATCAGCCAGTGCTGACGTCACACGAGAGGTACCGGAGACCGTAAGAAGTGGCGCCACTTCAATTTCTTTCACTTTCGTAATTTTCTCGCATACAAAAGCTTTTGTTTTCGCTTCGAATGACAACTTAATCTTTACAAAAGCCTAATCTTTCAATCTAGCTCGACTTCATATTTCCCTTTAAGCTTTCTCCCCATAACCCACATAACGCAGCCCCTATTTCAACCGACTGTCATCTCGGTGTCGCGTACAATTTCTCCTGTGACACTGGGGAACATTGCGGATGACGGCCGCATATAACCCTATCGAGCGCGTGCCTAATGATTTCATTTTTTTAAATGCGTAAGCATTTTTATGCTTACCCAACGAGAAAACTGTCCGTCCGTCCAGCCGCAGCAGCAAGCCACTTTGCCTTCGTGCTGCCTGGCGCTTCAACGCAAACGAAGCGGTGAAAACACGGCGCGCGGAGTTATCAGCAGCCGGCACTCTCTGTCTGCTTCACAGATCGCTTTCAAGATACGGTCCACGCGGTCGTGCCAGAGTGCGTTTGATCAAGGGTGGTTGCTTGGGCTAGTTGGTAATTCATGGTAAAAGGGGCACTAAAAGTAGCTCGCCATTTGTCCGCTATTTCCTGCGTCGAACACTGTGTACAGCGCAGTGTTTGCCGTCTATCTCAGTCCTTGTCCTTCGCGCTGTACGTCGTTTTTACTACGATTGATCATTCCGTGCCGCCGCCGGTGTCCTTTGATCACGCTTCATAATGGTTCGACAATGATGGACAAGGCGCTAAAGAGCGATAAGGGCATATGATGATCGGAACGTCATCAGCGCACATGGAGTCGCCACCATGCAGTACTTCCCTTGTGTTATCAATACACCTTGCGCCGCCGTCCGCACCAGTTTGTGTCGCCGCAGCGCTGTCGTTTGTACTGACCGGATCAAGTGTCAGAACACTGATAACGACACCGGGCTGCGTGGAAATGAGCGAGTGGCACAATGCTTCGCATACTTACACAACTCCCGGAGGAGTTTCTGTGTGCATTCCCCCCCCCTCAAAGTTCGTAATTATCTGACTCTTGAAACTTTGTTCACATGTCGCCCATAATATGCCCCTTATTTCATTTAACTCGAGGGAATCGATTTTTGTTACTTACAGCCATATGAAGAAAGCAGAAAATGAAGCCAGGAAACACACAGGGAAAATTAATCTAGAAATTTAAATTTTGTGATAGAAGTTGTAAGGAAAAAAGGAAATGAAAGTGGATGAAAAGGCAACTCCCACCTGCGGTAAGTCGTTATTCTGTCCGCTTTTATTTCCGTTTTCAATATGCGCTATATATTTACAAGAAGCATAAAAATGAACTTTTTCTATACAATTCCTCTGGCTTCATCGTCTGTTTTCTTCATACTTTTATTCCCTTGAAATGTCAACTTAGGGCAGGTTGCGTTCTTTCAATAGAATTTTAGCGAGTCCGGTATTCCGGTGGGCGTTTTGCTGGATGGGCGGAGGCGTAAGCGTGAGCTTATTCAGGGACATCACGCAGCCAGAGCGGTGCAGCTACCTGGTGGCGCAGAATTCAACCAGATAAGTACAGAACTATTACTGCAGTTATTAATTGCATCCTGCTTCGCTGCTGGTGTAAATTTTCGGCAGCAGTGTAATCGTGAGCACATTGCCTTTTTAAATGTTTAAAATGTTTTACACATTGTTACTGCAATATTCGCTCTGTGTTTGGCTGATTGAGCTCTGCACTACCAGGTGGTGCCACCAATCGGGCGGCTCTAGGGTGCCTCGATGTCCTCCTCGCCCGCCGCTTCGTGCAGGGTGGCGACATTTGACAATTTTAGAATGGCGTTTGTCGCCTTGTGTACGTTAAACTATAGTCCCTCAATACTTTTTCTGTTCACGAAACTCCGCTGTCACTCTATGGGAGAGCTTCATATCTCGCGTGAAGCCGCCGTGCTGCGGCGCCACCGCAGCTGAGGCGCCACCTGTCTCGTGCGTGTGTGGCATGGAGGTATGGTGTGTGGCTCCGTGCGTGCGTGTGTGTGCGTGTGTGTGGGTGCGTGCGCGTGCGTGCATGTGGGTGTGTGTGCGTGCGTGCGTGTGTGTGCGTGCTGCGTGCGTGCGTGCGTGCGCGTGCATGCGTATGTGTGTGTGTGTGTGCGTGCGTGTTTGCGCGTGCGTGCGCGTACATGCGTGTGGTGTGTGTGTGTGTGGGCGTGCGCGTGCGTGATTCTACATTTGCTTCAAATAAATATTGCGATTCAAATACTATTATGCGTCGCAGTTCGCCAAGGAGGTATGGTACTGAGTGCCATACTACTATACGGGAGACGCTGGTGGCAATGCCTTCGCAGCCTCGGAGGCCGTATCCACAGGAGACTGATCCTCGTTTTCATTGGTCGGTTGAAAGTAACCTCGAAACGCCATTTTCCAGGGAATTCTCCGCTTCAAGGAACAGGGAAAACAAAGCCGCCATAGGCAATGCCGCCCTAGGGTACGCTGTACCTAGAGCTTCGCATGCTGTCGCCCACGTTCGCATGCTGTCGCCCACGTTCGCCACCGCCGCCGTTCGCCGCCGCCTTGCGCACTGAGTTTGACAGCTGTGAA
This sequence comes from Dermacentor silvarum, assembly GCF_013339745.2. NCBI lineage: Eukaryota > Metazoa > Arthropoda > Arachnida > Ixodida > Ixodidae > Dermacentor > Dermacentor silvarum. The sequence continues at coordinate 188,047,252 of NC_051159.1, read as the reverse complement.
AACGCTACGCCTAGGACCGCTTTGTCTACTTCGCGCGTCGTAATGCATTGCTGCAAATTTTGTGACAAGTTATATGCACGACGTGGCACGGCGATGGTGGCACGACGTGCCGACACAATCACTCTATCGCTCTTTCAATGCCTCCTTGGCATCTTCTAAAGGAGGCATTGGCTCTTTGCATGCTGCAGTGTACGCCACGGAGCAATAAGAATAGCTGTTACTGTTCCGCAACACTCCTGTAGCACATAACTGAAAACCATTGCTTCTAAAGATACCGTAATGCCAGAAATGTCGTAAACTGAGCCCCTATGGGATAAATAATGCTGCGTGTTTTATGAAGTTCGTGTTGTTAGGATGGCCGAGTGGTTTAACGCGTTGCGTGAGGTTATAGTGCATTGGGGTGTTGCGGAGCGCAGCGTAGGTAGACTGCTCCCTCCCTGATAGTGAGATTATATTTGGATCATCAGAACAGTGATGCGTTTATTTAGGAACAGTACCGATCCCTTCACAGTAGCCACAGTTATGCCATTTTCGAATATTTCAGGGCACCAGTTGTACCTAGGCGTTCCCTATATTTTAGGCAGAGAAATACCCAAGTGCCTAGCCTACTTGGTCACGTGACTTTTGCAACCACGTGACCTGCGGATAGGTCGCATATTTAGAATATCCAGTAGGTACAACGCATGGCAACCGCAGAGCCACGCTATTGGCTTACACGCCTGCGGGACGCTGTGATGTCACTCCTAGCAACGGCGCCAAGCGACGACTCTCGTTCTCAGTGCTTTATCGCCTGGCTCTTCTTCCCCAGCGCCACGGCGGTCACTCTAGCCACGGCTGTGCCGCGGCCGCTCGATCGAGAGGCCATGGCTGTTCCAACGTGTTGCGTTCGGACTGATCGGACTGTTTTCTCCAAGTGTGTTGTTTTTAACCGCTGTACGGACGACGCCCTCACGTTTTCTAGAGCGAGACTTTCCGTCCCAACCACCAAAGTGCCCTCGTGCCCTACCGACCGATATAATTGACACCTATTTACGCCGGTGCAGGAGCTTACGCGGCGAGGATCGATGCGTGAAATCCATCCCGACAAGATCGGAACCTGTGAGAATGAGATGTCGTATTCCACCACTACTACTAATGACAAGTAGCGCGACGCCCTCAAAGTGAAGCAAAGCACCCTTGCGATTATTCTGCAGCTTACGTCCTATCAATGAAATTCGACATCGACACGGCATCAAAGCACTGGATATTGTTTTAACCTCTAGGTGCTTTTGCACAAAACGTAATAAACAGTCCTAGAAAGAGCCTATTTTGTTTCGATGTTACGAAGTTCTCTCAATAAATGTTGCAGGTATGTGCCAATTTCTTCACTTTGAAAAGAACTCTCTCGGGTTTTATTTTGTTTTTCGGGTTTTCTACATGTCGCGATATCCTTAATGTAAGGTACTTTGGAGTTGTTCCAGATGCACAATGTCAGTTTTAGGACGTAAGTGGTGTGCATGTTAAATACTGTTTAAAAAGTGCTTTGCAAAAAGCAATTCCCATTATTCTACAACGGGGCTAAAAAATTTTAAAGGCGAACTGCCATTAATAGCATTGGAAATGGTGCAAGCTAAAAACTGTAATTTAACAGCACTGCTTTATGTGAATTTCTAAAGCACAGCAATTCGAAATGGTGGACACTGACTGGGGACACTTTTTTTTAATATACTGGCTGAAACTGCATTATCGGAACACTTTAGTAGATAATACGTGTCATCATCAATAAAGCATCCCTTCTAAATGATTTGGTCTCCACCCTTATTCATAACGTTCCATGTATAGCTTGCTTCTGGCCTGCGGATTGTTCAGAGGGTATATACTGTCGCAATTAGACAATGTTTTCTGCGACCACTACATCACGTCAAAACCAAGCAGGAGAGGGAAACATTTAATTTGTTGCGGTACATACTATACAAGCATTACCATATCTAAAAAGCTGTGGGCAATTCTCCACCGCAATAAGGACACAACCATGGCATACAGTTTTCAATTTATACAGTTTCCGTTTTACACAATATACACGCAAGGAGTTAGGAGCACAGAATTATTGGGCATGAATTAGAGATAAATCTTGGAGAATAGAATCCATCGAGAAGCGTCATCGACATTCGTGATGTTGGAACGAAGGACTTCAACACCAGCGCATGAATTGACGTGGTCCTTCACGCATTGCATCGCGAAGTGCGTCGACGTCCGACAATCACTGTCCGCAGCGGCTATAGCCGCACAACCGCGTTGGCACAGCCGGTAGTGCAAAACACTCCGGAGAGAGAGATAGAGAAAAAAAGTCAGTCAGAACACTAGCCGCAAAACACGGGCGTACAGGCGTTAAAAAAAACTGCCCAAATATCACGTGCGCACAGCCGAAAAAAAAAAAGTCAGGCCTACTACTAGTCACAGAGCACGTGCGTACAGCCGTTAAACACAAAACACTTGGAGAGAGCGAGGGAAAAAAAAAAAAAACAGTCCGAACACCAACGTGCGCACAGCCGGAGGAAAAAAAAAAAAAAAAAAAGTCAGGCGTGGCATTTGCCGCAGAACACGTGCGTACAGCGGTTAAAAACAAACCATTTGGAGAAAAACAGTCCGATCAGTCCGAACACAAGTCACGGACGGCCTCGACCGAGCGGCCGTTGGCACATCCGTGTCGCTGGGGAAGAAGAGCCAGGCGATAAAGCACTGAGAACGAGAGTAGTCTCTTGGCGCCGTTGCTAGGAGTGACATCACAGCGTCCCACAGGCGTGTAAGCCAATAGCGTGGCTCTGCGGTTGCCATGCGTTGTACCTACTGCATATTCTAAATATGCTGCCCGGATCGGCAGTGCAGCGCTACAGGTGTGTCCCTTCGAACGCGCTGCCCACGGGAAGCGCTTCTCATCAACACAACCGTTTCACACGCGCCTTCTCGTGGTCATCGAGTCTCTCTTCATGTCGGTCTACTTACGCCGCAGCACACTTGCTTACTTAATCAGCTCATGTTTACTACAATTCATATTGCTACCAAAGCCGCTCACCTTACTTCGGATGACATTGCTGTGTTGCTATCGCATTCATTGCTTCGCCCTTAGGGCGAAACTGTGACATTTTTTTTTCTAGGTGGCATTGGCCTGGCTAAAGCTATAGCGGACAAATGGCTAATAATCTAATAATAATATATCTAATAATTTGATGTGGTGAAACGGCATCCTATATAAAACCCGTATGATCACATGGGCCGGGAAACTGTACATGGAGAAAATAGACATGTTTTTATGTAAAACGTTCGCCTTCAATTGTGTTTCGCAAACTAAACATCCACTCTGATTGGACGTACTTTGTTGAGTTACGGATTTCATATAGTGTCAACTTTTCAACATTCAAATGCGGCACGGAAGAAACCACTCTCCATAAGAGTTCTATAGGCGTGCGACAAGAGCATTGCAAAATCTGCCAGCAATGCCTGTCTAGCCTCTGTGCCCGACTCGGGATCGCCTGGTAGCGTAGGCTATGTTGGGAACCACGCATATGTCGCAAGTATGCGCCGTAAAGCTGGTCGGTTAAGAGACGCGCTGTCCTGGCGGGACAAAGAAATTATGGACGCGTCATAACACTTGCTGAGCATGGTGCATACAGTAGTATACGAGCCTCTCTTGGTGTCATATAGAAGAGCACTAGACTGTCAACCTGCCGACTATTGACACTGCGATTGTAGAAACGACCACCAACAGTGGCTGTAAACAACCTGATTCTGATACTCCGTTGCCTCCGCGATTTAAAGTCCTCTCTGGCTGAAGAGCGGCAGAGAGGGAAGACAGGGAGGTCCTTGGTGTTGTCACTGGACTCGCTTGCTGTATTGTGTTTCCAGAATGGCTGTCCTCTGTTGCCTCTTCTTCTTCTTCCTCCTCCTCTTCCTCCTCTTGCTCCTTTTTTTCTTCCATTACCTCTTCCTCCTCAGGATCCCTGCAAGTGCCAGTGTCAGGTGCAAATGCGTAGAGTCAAACGAGTAAAGGAGAAGCGCTGAGCTGCCAACAGGCAACAATCGTGTCTATAAAAGAGGGGCACGGTGTGAGCATTCACGCTCATATATTTCCGTGTGTGTAGCTGTTTGCTTGCTGAAAGCGCGCAATGGCTGAATGCTAAGAAAGGTAATACCGGTGTCACACGTACACTTCTGATCGCGATCGGGCCGATCCAGATTGAGCTTGATGCGGATTGAGTGTCGCTTCACGGTCATTTGCGATCGCAATCTTGCGGGGATCCGGATCCGAACAATCGCGATCCGTGAAACGCGATCAGGCCCCTTGATCGCCATCGTAGGCTGACGTCTGCGCCCTCTAGAACAGTATTCTGAAAACGCTAAATACGGTAAGTGAAGGCAGCTCGTTGAAATTCCTTTCTATCAGCAATAATAAGCTGTAAAATTGAAATATTCTTCAAATTTAACCATATCTTGTAAATCTGAATTTGCAGCTAAGGTATTATGCAGTTCTGACAGTTGCCGACGATCAGCAGACGATAATAACTTAATTCGGATCGTTGGACCGTCTAGCAATGACCATTGCTGATCGCAATCAATAAATCCGATCCGGATCGGCCCCGATCGCGATCAGAAGTGTACGTGTGACACCAGTATAAAAGGCTACCTGGAGGATTACAAAACCTGAAGCACCGGCTGTGCAAGCAAAAAATAGCGGAAGCTACGATAAACGATGTGGCAGACAGGTCTGCATATAAAATAGGGCGCGGGCGCTTAGCATTGAGTACGTTGCACGAGTGTGTAAGTGTGCGTCGCCGGCGTGCGGTGGCGGTCTCAGAGTAAGGTAGGTGGCGCAGATTCTCGAGTGTGCTGCACAGGGTTGAAGAAGGCAGCACTCTGCCGTCGCGTTCTCGGTTGTAGTCACAGCTTTCAGCGTAAGAATTGCGCTCCGCGTATCACTCAGCGTGATGGCGCACACAGTATCGATAGGTTGTAACGCAGGCGTTTAAGTGCGCCCGCCGACGGCTCTTCTTTTAGCCAGTCAAATCGCTATGCACTGCTGGTAGCATATGCGCAGAGAGTTTTGCTCGCGTACACTAGACACGCTGACGCATTGCATGCGGAAGCCATTTTGTGTGCGCTGAACTTAAAACCCTTTTGTGCGTCCGTTACTGCGGGCCCCTGTGCCTACAGCACAGAGCGTGCCCACGCGAACTGGGCAACACGAAGCGACCTGCGTGCAGCGTCGAGCTTCGGCCTTCGAGGGAGTGAAAAGGCCTGAGCGGGTCGAACACTTTACTGAACAGGATGTGGCCATGGAATGTGAGTGATGTGGAACACACGTGAGTGGAAGGGTGGACATGCTCCACTTAGTCGAAGTCGTAGATGTCTTCGTCAGCCTGCCCCTCGGCAGGCATGACGGATATTCGAATTTTGAGCGACACTAGCACGCATATGGTGGTCAACACCGTCCTGCTCATCTCTCTCCCTGGATACGCCTGCTGCTGGCCGCCTCGGCTGCTAAGGAGAAGACATCACGCATCAACACACCGCCTAGACTTTGTCACCAACACGACTGCGCTAGTTTCGGTTTCGTTAATTTTACGAGGACTTATTGTTACTGCCTCAGGTAGTGGTGCCTGCAGGAATAACGTACATAGCACCATTGAAATGAAGCTGTAGGTTTTTGGGCCCATGGTGGCTTAAAACTGCTGAAGCACTGCCGAACATTTGTCGCCAAATATTGTGAACAGAGGAAACCTGAACGGGCTCGTACGGGACGCCAGTGGAGACATGTGCGCTCAATCCCAGACCATCCTCGCCGTTGTTGGGCAACGGTTGCTGTCTCACGGGAAACGCCGATGATAATTTTTGTGAAGATTATAGTTCCTCGGACGAGCATGTTGCTGGTTGCCCAAGATGCGACACTGACGTCAACTAAAGTTATTGTTGAAACCGTATTGTCTTAAACCTATTGAATAAAGACAGCATGAATTGTGCGACCTTGCAGAATCACAGCCCAATTTCCAGTGAAGATGTTTCTTAGAGATGTGGCAATACCGATTTCAGGTACCTGTAATTAAACCACACGTTCGAGTGGTTCCGAGTATTTCTCTTTCGACACTCAAATATTCTCACCAACGCACCTCACCAGCAAACATTTAGAACTGCATACACATTAGTGATTATGTTCGTCCAGTTTTCACCAGATTTGATGTCGGTGGCTGTTATAGTTCTTAAACGCCGTTCTTAAAACAAACTCTGCATGGCGTGCTTGCGTACGTTTTATTTTTATTTTAATTTAATGTAATTTTATTTTTTACTGAAAAGGCAACAATTAATCAAGAGACTTTAAACACTCCTTAGACGTCACCCATAGCCTGCTTCATATTTTCACGAAATATAAAGAAGGTGACCCGTTTAGTTCACCGAGGACACCTCGGACGCCTCATAAGGCATAAAAATCAGGAGAAAACGATCGGTTCAGTAATTATTTGCGAAGCTCATAATTAAACCACCAACTTTAAAGTTTTGTTACACCTTTCATTTATTTTCACCTTAAGCTAGGGCCCAGAGGCATTACATAAGAGGCGTTACCATTAGACAGAGGCATTACCAGAGGCACATTACTTCAATCCTTGCGACAATGTCACGCTTAACATGCCCATTTTCATAAAATGTAAACTCGATGTGACGTAGGGCTCCCCCAGTACACTGGGAAACATAGTGAATAACGGCTGAGCACTTGCTGAAGGAGTCTTTTCAAGGTTATGAGTCATCCTCACACATCTACCTTCACATGCACATTGGAAATAATCTTCTCGCAATTTTCGCCGAATTTGGTCTCGGTGGCTTATATAGTTCTTTCACGAGAAGGGGCTAAATATTGCGCCAGTCGTAAAACACTTATTACGCTTAGCGGAGCAAAAATCACTAATGTACTGCTAAAAGTCGTAATCAACCTACACACCTTGAACTTTGCCTATACGCATCGCCAGTAATCTTTCCCTTATTTTTAGCAAATATAAACAAGGTGCCTCGTTTCGGTCACCCAGGACTACGCGTCCCGTATACAGTGAACTCTCACTTCAGTGAACTTCAAGAGACCCAAGAAAATAGTTCACTTAAATGAAAGTTCACTAAACTGAATATTCACTAGGATATGGAACAGCATATAGGGCACAGCAGACATCGAGTCAAAAGCGTGAAATGCAATTTATGGAGTTATGGTTTATAGAGCGAAACAGTTATGTGGCTGCCTATCTCATTCTGAAAAAAAAAGAAAATCTGTAATTTTCATTTGCACTGATGCTCTTAAAGCGCAAGAATGAACAATTAAATCTGTCCAGAGACAGAGAATCTATGTTTTTGTGCACTTCCTGTGGCACAGCTTGGCAGAGACACGAAGTCTCGCATCTTTCCAAGGCATCCTACAGCCTCGGCTAGAGTTACAGGATTTGAATCTGCCTTTGCCATTGCATCTTACTCGTCGATCTCTTCTTCTTCGCGATGAACACTGGAACAATACCAGATCAGATAGTTCAGAGCGCAAAACTTCGTTGAACTGATTTCAAAAATGAGCCCGGGTTCACTGATCAAGTGCGCTCAACTGAAATATTCGCCATTCACTGTGGGGATGCGCGACGCTCACGCGTCTCCTGATGTTTTCCCCGCATTGCTCGCGTCTCCTGTAATCCGGCTTCTCCGCGTGGCTAAGCGCCGGCGGCGGTCGTGGTGGTTGCGGCGCATTACGAGAGATGGCGCTAGTGTCGCGATGCTAACGCCACCGAACGGCGGGGTGACTTGGGAGAAAAAGGTCGAAGGCGCTTGCTCTTCGGGTTGGGGTCGGCGAGCGATGCGGACGTCCCGCGCGTGCGCCGATGCGCCATGTGAAAATGGTGCGATTTTCACACAGCGACACAGTGCATTCCGTCGCTCAGCGACCCCCGCTACGTCGCGGGCTCTCCGCGACGGGATTCCAACATGTTGGTATTTCCGTCGCCGAGTCGCAGCGATCGGCGCGATGTGGGCGGAGCAACGTGACGTAACAGCAAGCACCGTCGAAATAGGCACTTTCCTATTTTACCGCGTGTTGGAATCTCAGCGGTGCAATGTCGCGCACCAGTTTCAATGATGTTTTAACAGAGCGTACCCACCAGCGCCTGAGGCTCAGGAGCTTCATGAACAATTTTTGTTTTTTCAAGCTCACACAATTAGTTTAAAATGAGAAGCTGCACGCTATCCAGGTCAGGAGCAGACGCCGCCTTCAACATACGGCACGTACCCACTTGATCGTCACCGTCGTGAACCTCTTTATAGCTACAAATTGTGTCAGGTGCTTGCACACTCAATGGTCGCTTCTTCTGCAGAAGCATATACTCTTCCAGGAGACGAGTTGTGACTTCGATGTAATTACCGCAACAACGGGGTACTAAACGAAACCACCCCACAAACGCCGCACTAGCCGCACGCTCATACTTGCGCCGTTGTGCAGCGTTTCACTCGTCGTGGTTGCAGACTAAGCGATCGTAAAGTCTCAACGCGTTTAAACATTTAAAAAAATTGTCGCAGTTGCACCCGAAAGGCGAAGCTACCCATTGCGATAGCAAATTAGTAGAGAGCTATACTAAGTAAGGATAGTAGTTTTATCAGCTGTATAAACTTGGACATGCAGCAGCACCAGCAACGTGCAGAACTGTTGCCGACGCCGTCGGCGTTTTGCCCGCGTTCGCACCGAACGCGCGCGGCGTTTTTATATAAATACGTATTTGGTGCCGCAGCTAAACGTCCCCTCCCTCCATCCCGTCCCCCCCCCCCCCCCCCACAGCCTTTCGCGCGATGGAATAAGTTGCGTTTGCTCTCTATATATGAAAAGGAGGAAATAGACGCTTAATTCTGCAGCCCTTCAGGGAGCACGCGCAGAACGCGTGTTTGCTCTCCGACGTGCGTTCGCTCCCCGTGAAAGCGCGCGTCCCTCGCGCCAGTTCACTCGCACATACAGCGTCTGGAGCGCGGCGACGATTTCATCGCCGTTGACGTCATACGAAACCTCACGGCGACGACGACGGCAGAAATCTGCTTTAGAGTGTCCATATAATTGCTATCGCAATAAAAATAGTGTACTCATTCTATTTTCAAGTAGTAACAAGAACATTTTAATATATGGCTAGTTTCCACGTTGTTTTTATTTAGCGATGTAGGCTTGGATGCTTCGTGAGCAGGGGGCGACCTTCGGCGTCGCTGCGACGGAAATCGCGCTGTCACAGACGCATGTGAAAGCTCTCAGCGAAAATCTCTCTGCGACGTGCGCGGCAGAACGATTTTTTTTTTCGCCCCAATCGCGCATGTGAAACAGCCTTCTCGCGTGGCTAGTAGCAGGGCACTGGTATGGACGAACACGGATCATTCGAACGCGCCACCGTTCGCGTGACCGTACACGTGAACGACTAGGCGATGGTGTGATAGCATGGGGCGAACATATTCGCACGCTAGCCGGTCCCGGTGAGTCGGACTTCCTTGATTTGTCGCACGCCCATGTGAATGTTCTATGCGTAGTAATTCGGCTAACATGCACTAGCCTATGAAAGGCGCAATAAAGGCCCTTTTGTTTGTTTGCACTACTGTGTTGTCGTTACTTTGTCCCAAGAGCGCGTGTGAGACGCCACATCACAAATTAGTTTAACTGAAGGATTTTTGCATAGAATGCATAGGAAAACCTCCGGGGATTTTCTAGAAGTTCGTTATTTTGAAATATTCGTTAAACCGACGTTCGTATAACTGAGAGTTTACTGTATTACGCATAAATATGCAGAAAAGAAACAAGTCTTCAGTAATTATTTGCAACGCTCATAATTAAACCAGAAGCGTTAAACTTTCTCCACATATCGTACCTAGCATGGCAACCATTTTCAGTGAATATAAACTCGCTGCGACGTAGAATTTGTGATAAGATTAGTTGTCGTTCCGACGCCCTGGGTGCGTCACAGTTTCAAGGAAATAAATACTGAGCACGTGATCTGGCTTGGTCAGTTTTCCTTTCATCCCGTCGGCCGGCATGACCCGGGACTGAGCAGCTATCACAAGTTCTCTCTGTACGCTGGGAGAGCATAGCGGACAACCTTCTAACGCTTTGAAGTCCTTACTTAAATATATATATTGAGCCCCTCGCAACTTTAAAAGAATTTTGAACAAGACAGTGCCAGCCAAAATGTGACTGACCGCACAACATGTATGCATGAAAGAATGAAAGTATGTGTATATGCATAATTATGTATTGCTTTCTTTGGCAAAAATTGATGCAATTGGTGTTTGCTAAGAGAAAGTTCCGGCAATAAAGAAAAAAAAAAGTTGCAGTGGCTTAGCTCGGCTATGCCAGGATATACGTAGCGTTAGCAAAGGTTCAGCTGATTATTCTTAGCCTTTCTGGTTGTCTCCTACGCTCAACCGCTAATTGCCAGGCAACTACTTCGGGATCCGATGAGTCAAGCTTCTCAGTTCTTCTGCGCTGTTGAGCAGCATTTGCGCTCTCCTTCTCCATGGATATACCACACTGGCAAACGCCACCGCCAGTCAGAAGCGCAGCGGCTCCAGCGCAGTGTCAGACGGCGACTGCACAGCGAGCGAGCGCCGGCGCCAGTGCGTCTACCACGGCTACGACGTCACTCCTCTGGAATGCGCAGACCGGCGGCGGTGAGTCGCGCGCGGCGGCGGCGGAGTGCGCGAGAGGTGCATGCCGGCTCCGGTGGCTCCGGTGCGCAAGCCGTGTGACATCACTGATCCTTGCGCATGCGCAGCACGGCTCTTGATGTGCCGCGTGAAACGGACTTGGCTAGGCCAGTGTAGCTAACGCTACAAAAAAAAAAAATAAAAAAAAGCATGCGTGGCTCAGTGGTATAGAGCATCGGGCTCTCACGCAGCGGGCGCGGGTTCGATCCCAGCTGGAAACGCGTACTTTTTTCGCATTTCCGGCGATAGCGGTTACGGCCCAATGCCGGCGGCCGTCGCCGGTGGCATCATCACGAACCGAAACGGCTATTGGAATAAGCCCATGCTTACGCTGTAATACCGCCGCCGCCCGCTCGGCTAGGTGGACTTTCTTAAGGCCCTGCCTTTCTTTTACTATGGCGCCCCTAGCGGCAGGCGCTGGCTCTATATTAAACTGAGGCGGGAGTTTCGTGACCAGGAAAAGATATTAAGGGACTATGGTTAAACGCAAACACCTTGCGGAACGTTACGGTGCGCGTCCCTTAAAGATTTTTAGTTTAACGTGCCGGAACGCAAACGGGTAAGAAGGACGTTAGAAGACAGGGGGTCGTCTGGCGTCTTGTGCCAAACGTATACAAGCCAGGGTAATCCATTAGCGACCATCCTGTTGTTCCTATGCGGACTCATCTCGTTTAGGCATACGAGACGCCGGAATCGCCGAACGGTGTCAGAAATTGGGCGCGCCATGCACTCATAACTAACGTTTCAGGTGAGTTTAGAGGAAGCAAAGGCTCACTTCAGTGGTCACTGGCAATCAACGAGAGCGACAGCGTAGCCATGACGAGAATTCCCACTTAAGCTGGAGCCATAGGTGCCGCCATGTTGGACAACGCTATTGCTCAGCACGCGTAGGAACGTTAGACTCGCCGAATAACGTACCTAATCATAGCGCACGTAAACCACAGAAATCCAATAATGTTCGGAGCATGCGCAGTGATGGCAACGCTATTTATTTACGTACAGCATGCACTTACGTTTTGTTGCAAACGCTATTTTAAAACTGTCTATTGGAGTGTGTTAACGCGTCCGGGATTCCGCTAAATGCAGGTGAACTGGGCGTTTTGCGGGATGGGCGAAGGCGCGAACGTGAGTGGTCTGCACGGTGCAGTCACCTGGTGACTGCAGTCATCTCCCGAAAACACTGCCCCAACCCCAACGCGAAAAAAAAAAAAAGAAGACTCAGCATTATGCAGCACAGCGTCCACTTCTCATATTATTACGTTAAAGACCCCATTATGGGGTATTACCATTACATTACATCCGCATCGTAATTGTCATTATGCGCTAGGTAGCTAGCCGAAGTCAGACTGAAATCTAACCCATTTGTGCGAAGGCTTCCGTAAGTTCGCTTCAGCTCGAGACATGCGCGTTAGGAGTGCTTTTGAGGCAAAGGTCTACTATGCGTTACATAATGGCCACTTCATGTAAGTCACTTCCTTTAAGGAGGTGGCTTGAAGTCGAATTTCCTGATTAACAAAAACACTCTATCATTGTCTTGTATTTATTCATTCACTCTTAAATTCAAGGAGGGCCACCCGCGTGCTCGATAGCTTTGCGTTGAATTCCACTGAAGCAGCTCTAGGCGGAGAAAAGATGTAACTTTCGCCTTTAAGGGGTTGCCATACAGTTTGAGCCTTTTTCTTTCCTTGCGCCTTTGAGTATTGCAACTAAAATGTGAGACGCGCCATCGTCTGCACACTCGCAAACTACCCCCCCCCCCCCCCCCCCTCGCCTGGTGCGCTACTGCGCTAGTGCTGTCCAATGTTGGCAAAACTAACACCTGTGGTCTTACAGCGCATTCAAGGCCAAGCCCTTCTAACATGTCGGGAACTAACTTAATGTGCTTTCAACCTATCAACAACTGCCATCGCCAGGGACCACCCACTAATCATCCATATTGCCGCTGACGCACTCGATCCGGTCGCATGTTCGCCATATATGCAGACTTTCTGACCATTTCGCTTGCTTGCCAGAGAAGACACCCAAGGCAGCGTTTTGCACATCAGTTGCGGCTAACTAGCACTCTGTGTCGCTGAGATACTTTCGCGCAACTAGAAAGACATATCTTTTGTGGCGTCTGAAAAAGCCTCCCGTGCGCATTGATGTTTCAGGAATTGCAAAGAACGGTAGCCTGTCCATTGTGGCTTTCAAGCAGATTACATTGGAACGTTTTACATACTTCGTACGCTAGCCCAATCTATGTTTACGCGGACCCATCTGGATCCCATCTCGATGGATCGTCATCAAGTTTAAGACTTCACACGTCATGAAATTTACGGGTTTCAAGTTCACCGCTCTTCGCGCTGCTGTGAAATATAGTTAGGGTCCTTCGTTTGTGGATGTTACATTTTTAATTCTGGCGCTATTTTTCAACAGTAAAACCAGGGAGAAATTTTGGGTTTTGTTGTCTGGCACGAAAACCGGGGGAAAATCGTGGTTTTGTTGCCCGGTAGTTCAATGTACTGGATTTTTCTAGCTAAGTTTTTTTATTGTGATATAAATTATATGGACACTCCAAGCGCATTTTTGCCGTCGCCGTCGTCGCCGTGAGGTTCCATATAAAGTCCAACGGCGATAAAACCGTCGCCGCCCGCCGTATAGACTATGTGTGCGAGTGAAAGCATGCGAGGGTAAGCCGGCAACCGCAGCTTAATAGAGAGTTTTAGAATAGAGGCCCCAAATGTTTGGGGCCCCAAAGAGCTTTGCGGGTGTTAGCATTGGGGCATGCAAGAGTGAATAGCTTTAGAATATTGCGTTTCAGAATAGCGTCTTGAGCTTGCAGCGCCACTACGGTGTCAAAGAAAAAACTATTATAAATATTAAAATAAACTATACAATTTTATGATAGGAAGAGCAATTTTGACTTCCGTAGTTTAGCGTTTAATTACAATTGAGAGGTTATTCTATTTGCAGCAAGCGATTTGGTGCGCGTAATTTTGAGTAACCAACTTGACGTGCCTTCACCAGCCAAGCTAATCCACGTTAGGCCTACGAGCCATGAAATCGACAATCGAATTCGGAATCAGCGGCGTCTAATGAATCAATCTTCATTAAACACGTTAGTTTAGAGAAAGCGATAACCGCAGTCACTTCTCCTAGCTTACGAACTTCACGCGTTACCACGAATCAAGCCGAGTTTGGTACTCGGAGAGCCGTCGCTTCGATGGGTGCCGCCATGTTTGTTGACGCAAAGCTTTTGGGGCTGCTTTTAGGGCTCCCGCTAAATCGGTGAAATAGCGTGCCCAACGCAAAACCCAAACCCAGTTAGTGTCTCGCGCATGTGAAGTGGTGTCGACGCTATTTCTTTGGGGCCCCTATTCTAAAACTCTATTCTCGCACACGCGAGAGAGGAAGGCGGCAGGAAGCGCGTTGTCTTCGTTCGCTCGCGGGGCACGGGGAGGAGGCGACGGAGACGGTGGGGTGGGGGGTGCGTTCTGCTTCTGCGGCTGCTGCTGACGGAGCTGCCGCGCGGGCACCGTATTCTAAGTCACTCTAACCGTATCTTGAAACCGATCGTCTATGTGGCTGAAGTGTGCGCCCGCGGGGGCCTCATCTTCAAAGCGATCTGCGATGGGGACAAAGTGCATGCGCTGAGTGTCGGTAGCTTCGTATGCGCTGTGCCTTCGACGTTCGCGTTCAAGCGAAACAAGAGACAGCGCAAAGGTCAATTTGCCCGCTGCTGCTGGCGCGCTTTTTCACTCCAGCGTTTTGACGAGTTTCCGAGGTCATCGAGCGAGATGTGTTCATGTTTACCTGTGCGCGCGTGACCCGTGCTTGTTTATTTAGTTAGTAAGCGAATATTTAAAAATTTATACGGCCGATAAGATCCTTACTTCGTATAGCTGTCGACTAATTTGCTATCGCAATCGATGCTTCGCCTTTCGAGCGAAGCTGTGACTTCTTTTTTATTTAATACATGCAATGGTATTCTTTTGGACACAAACGTTCTAGTTAAATAAGCGAAATCACTCACACGAACATGTGATGGCAGTGAGCGCTGCTCGCAAATTATGTGACGAATTTGTTTCTACAAATCCTCGTTGTCAAGCATTAATACACATTTTAAAGAAACCTCATTTACAAAAACAACAAATAGAAATGGGTTTGGTGATCCGTTTTTTACATAGTTGTGCGTACTTTTTTAATAAAGGAAAAAAGTATGAAATGTAGTGCACAATGGTGTGCTTCAAAGCAAGTGCGAGGTGTTTATTTTTTTCTTCTTATACTACAAGAGCTTGTTGACGTACATATATCACATGTCAGCATTCCTGTGTCCATTCTAGACATGTCGGGCTTTTCGTCCTGTCATTTGTCCTCCTGTTTTTTTTTGTTTTTTTTGTCCCAATACACACTCTTACAACGAAATTAACGGAATATCAACAAGACGAATCAGTCACACTTCATTGAACGTAAATTAATTAGGTAAATGTTGTCTCAACGTCACAGTTACCGTTCGCCATGCACATCAGCATCAACGTTGCGTTACTTTGCTTCCTAGCGCATTACCGCTGTTTACGTTATGCGACGCGCGGGAAATGTAATGTAATGCATCATTAGCACATTCATTCAAACGATGCTATTAAAAAAGCAACAAGCATTTGTTCACTGATGGCCCGCACGGGCCGATTATATTATACCTTTACATGCGCCAGGTTTCGCTGGAGTGTTAAGCGAGAACAAGTCATTTACCATATTCATATATTAATAATAATATTATGATATATTTTGACCACCTGCTCACAAAAGGAGGGCAGCATTTATTAGTTTTGTGACACCTCCATTTATTATTTTTACAAAAGGGCGGAATTTGGGGAGAATTCTGGTTGAAACCGATTTTCAAAAATTTCGTTCGGTGTGCAAAAATCGCTAATTATAGAGTTTTACCCGAAAACGAAGGACCCTAACTATATTGAAAAAGAACCATCTCGCAAACGTGTAATAATCTGTGACACCAAAGTAGCCTTTCAAAGTGTGCGAAGTTTATGAAGCTCAAATTACGACCAATTGGTGTCCCATATCAGCCTAATTTGCCATTGAGTTTCTGAACGAGGACATGATATAATCCTTCAGTGGTGGCCGGCACATCGGGGTATCGTTGGTAACCACCTCGCCGATGACGTTGCCCGACGTGCTCAGAATGGAACATCGACAGTCCTTATACCTTTATCAAGAATAGACGCCGACAAGAGAGCTTCGCCATCTCGCGCGTGCCATCATATTGAGTCACTGGAATTCTTCGCAGAATTCCAACCGACAATTATACAGCCTCGATCCACCATTAAAATTGCAGTTACCAAGCAATTTTTCACGACGTGACGCAAAACTACTGTGTCGGCTGTGAGTCGGAGTAACCTTCACTAGCTCATACAACTATCATATTGGAATGGCTGACTCACCCATTTGTAAAAAGTTGACAGTCACTTTAGCATATGCCAAAGAGCGTGAAGGCGAAAGCCTGCGCGCTCATGAGGCATTCATTAAATTACTTGGCATTCTAATTCGAACGCGTTGTTACTGTTTATTACTTGTTTTTCCCGACCAAAGGTCGCGGGTTCGAGTGCCTGAATTAACTCTATCTTAATACGGTGACGACAGTGACCCGCGCACTATCAAAATTGTTGCGTGAGCGTTGCTTGCTTGACCCGCGCACCATCACAATTTTTTCGTGAGCGTTTGTATATAAGTAAGACACAATGCCGGGTTGGTGTAGTAAGTAAGTTACTACACCGAGTCGTCATCATGCACGATTTCGCTTCGACGACACGGTTTTCGCTTAAGGACGTTGAAGGTCGACCGAACGATGAGACATATAAGGTGTTCGCCTTAATAAGCACCGTAACCAACCACCCAACCAATCACCCATGTGCGTTAAGTGCAGATGTGAAGACACCATGAGTCATCTCCTGTGCCACTGTTCCCGCTTTTATAAACAACTACAGACTAGCCAATGTGCCTTGAATAGACTGAATGATCGGCCTTTCACAGAAGCAAAGTCCTTGGAAGCCTGACCTCACATCTCAGCAACCCGGAAAGCTACACGAGCTCCTCTGCAGTACCCGAAGGCGAAAGACTTAAGTGCCAGACTACAGATACACTGCATCTGGCTTAGTTCATGCAATAGTGGGATCTAGACTCATGTATTCTCTCTCTCTCCCTCTCTCTCTTTCATTCCCCAAGCACCTCCCCGCGTGTAGAGCCGGGAACTGCACGAAGTCATTAACCTCGCTGCCTTTCCTTCCTTCCTTCTCTCTTTCTTCTGGGGTTTGGTTTTTCTATAGCGCGAGCAATACTGTGGCGGAGGTGGGCGAAGCTTTTTTCAAGGCGAAAGCCTTATATGTCTCATCGTTCAGTCGACCTTCAACGTCCTTGAGCCAAAACTGTGTCGTCGACGCGAAATCGTACACGATGACTACTCGGTGTAGTAATTTACGTACTACACCGACTTGACATCGTGTCTTACCTATATGCAAACGCTCACGCAACAATTGTGATGGTGCGCGGGTCACCGTCATCATCGTCTTCTATGAGTAAGCAAGCAACTCTCGCGTAACGATTCTGATGGTGCGCGGGTCAAGCAAGCAACGCTCACGCAACAATTTTGACAGCGCGCAGGTCACCGCCTTCATCGTGTTAATTACGACAGAGTTAATTCAGGCACTCGAACCCATGACATTCGGTGGGAGTCAAACCTTCGAGCTTATGTGGGAGTCGAACCCACGACCTTTGGTGTTAATTAGGGCGAGGTTAATCAAGGTCCAATTAATTAGGATAACATTAATTAGGGCACTCGAACGCGCGACATTTGGTCGGAAAAAACAAGTAATAAGAAGTAACAACGTATTCGAATGAGAATGTCAATTGATTTAAGGAATGTCTTTTAAGCACGCAGGCTTTCGCCTTCACCCTCTTCTGGTGTATGCTAAAGTGACCGTCAACTATATCCTTCGTCCTATAGCAAGAATATAGTAAACCAGCGCCGTACCCTTTGTCAGCTAGGGTAACGGAAAAGGGCGAAGAGATGGGACAGACAAAGCGAACTCATTCGAGCTCTTAACTGCTGCCGCGGTAGAACAGTGTCCCTCGAAATTATCCGGCCCACACACCTTTAAACTTGGGTCCCACTGGTCGCGGCTCATACCTCTCGTTCGCCAGTATAATTAGCTTCTTTATGGATGATTTTGACTTGGAAAGATAGGTCGCCGTTATATATGAACAGCATCTTCACAGACCCTGGTTCCTATTGTGATCATCGCGTTGCCGTCTAAATCCGCGATTATTTCACCTTTCAGCCAATCACAAGAGGCATACTCTGATAGTGACCAAATGTTCTCCATCGTAAATCGATAGGCTCGTAGTGACGGCGGTCTATATAATTGCACAATACGTACTTTCTTATGAGGAAGCGCCTCCACACGTTGCAGATCTCGCGGCTTGGTCCTAGCCGCTTCGTGGGGCCGTCCAGCTCCACGCTTACGTACTCTGGGTTGGCGTTCGTGTAGCGCGGCCAGCTGCCGTTCGACAGCGGCACCGTAGGCCTCCTGCAGCAGAGAAAATACAGGAATGAGCGTCTCATCGTGACTTGGTGCCAGTTGTCTGCTACAGTTATGCATGTTTTTCCTTACAACGCTCGCAACTGTGGATGCGGAAACGAGGGAACAGTATGTCCTTCGCATAGTGCCCATGTCGGCTAATCGCATTCATATATATAGTGACAAAATACACCAGGTGGTCAAAGTAATAAAAAAATGTACAAGTACTTCTAGTTTGGCTAGTTGATTAAACGTAGCTATTACGCGAGGGGCGCAAGTTAACACTACATGCAGCATAAGTAGAAAGGACGAATGACAGGACGAGACGAAGTACGACGAGCGCTCGTCCTGCCTACTTATCCTACGTGAATGTGTTAATTTCCGCCCATATTCTAATGAAAACATCCACGCGCCTCTCAGACAGCTCATGTTCGAGGGTTTAATCTGGAAGGCATAGTCGTCTCTTTGTACCACATTCTTCAATGCTCTGCAGAATGACGGGCATTTTGATTTCTTTCACCCGGTCCTCTCGGTCGAGGGATGCTCTCTGGTGGCTGGAACTGTGGGCATACAATCTTTCGGAAATTGCTTAGTTAAAACATGTCATTTTTACCGACGTAGTTTGCACACCCCCCTCAGATATATGGACACCCTTGTCGAGCTTCAGTCAGTTGAACTCATTGATCAGTTGGTCTCACTTTACTTTACGCACACCAGAAAGCAGGCACGTATTTAGGATTAACAATTCTCTCACATTATCACTATGCGAAAACGGGCAAATAATTAAGCTGGTTTCTTGTCATTCAGCAAAATCGCCGAGGGAATAGATTGCTTTCTGTCAGAAGAAACAATTGCTAATTTCTTATAAATTCCCAGAAGGAGTTGCCAAAATAAGCAAGCCACGCCTATACATACACTGTCATAAATTTTTATGAAAAAAAAAAAGAAAAAGCTCCTGAGAAGTATGGCAAATTTTGTAAAATATATTTTCTGCTCGCTCATGTTTTCTGTTACCTTGATTTTCCGTGATTTCACTAAAACAAATTGTTTTCCGTAACTTTAAAGCAAGAACTTGTTAGATATTTTTTTCCATTACGACAGTACTTTTAAAATTTTTTAAATTAATTTCACAATGCTGCGAGCGTTGGCCAAGCTGGAGAGGGACAAGAAACAACATACATTTAACATACATGTAATACTCTCAACGTGCGCACATTTCTAAAACAAGAAGAAGAAGAAGAAGAAGAAGAAGAGGTAAGAAAACACAAGAACATAAGACAAAATCTTGCACAGCAGTAGCTTTTGCTGTATATGACATGAAAAAATGTTTAGATAGATAAAACAATTCAGCATCTTCATCAAAGTTAGCCACCTGAACAACATGCTCGGGAAGAGAGTTCAAATCTGAGACTGTACAAAAGTACTGAAAGTTGGGCGAGTTGGTATCTATTCATCTTGTAACTGCGGCGCGCACACGAGAAACGAGGACAAAAAGGTGAAAGTGACAGACAGGCGCTGTTTCACCTTTCACCTTCACCTTTTTATCCTCGTTTCTCGTGTGCGCGCTGCAGTTACAAGATGAGACTGTACGTGTGAAAAAGATCTGTTCGTGAGCCGTGGTTTTCGCAAGAATAGGCTGCAGAGAGTGCTTGTGAGTGTCACAAGTCGTATACGCGTTGCCATTGAAGTCGGGGGTAGGCTTATACTGATCGAGTGATTGACCCGGAATACTTCGCAAGAATTTCCCACAATTTTTCTTTTTTTTTTTTTGTTCTTTGTGCAACCGTGTGACAAAACTTTTAGACCTTGGCTCGCATTTTCAATCAATTTTTTTATATCAATTGACGCGATCAGTTTCTTACGCCTTAAAAGAGTGCTACTTTTGGCCACGCTTCGGCGGCCAAAGTTACCAGTAACCGCAATACCAAACAGTTATCCCTGTGCGCTGGCGAGTAGAAGTTCCGCACTTTGTGTAAACAGACCCCCATGGTGGGAGTACCAACAGTTATTAGAACAGCGTCCCCCTTTCCACTTTGTTTTCGACTGCGGCCGCCGCGTATCGCCATAGCAGGGTTCTAGGCTATCTGACACGCGCTTCTGTGTTCTCTTTCATATTGCTCACGATAGTACGTAGTTGCTGGCAGAGTAGAAGCCGCACCCCACCCTCCCGTGCTGCCCCTTCACGCTTTCCTCCTTTCGCGTGGGATATTGAGTCGCCAGTTCCCTAGCGCCCGGTCACAAGATACAGCATCTTGCCGTGTCTCGTCGCGCAAGAAGGGCTGGTGGATAGCCGTGATTATGAAAGGCGCGAAAACCGACCCCTCTATAGTCCAACGTGTGCGCCGCGTCGCGCCGCCTAGAGGCATGCGCAATTTATACGAAACTAGGACTTTCAGGACGATATGAAACTGCGAACTCGCTGCACGTGCCGCCACCAGTATCCATCAGCCCATCTAGCTCGACGAGACGTGGATGCGGTCCATTCTGCGTGACGAGGCCGGCGCAAAATGCAGCATGTCGCATCTCGACGCCGGCTGCAGCCGACGAACGCCGGGCACGTCGGTCACGCCTCCCGCCGGACTAGAGTGCTGCGCTTTCGCTGGCGTGACGTCCCCGTGCCGAGCGCGCTCGCGCTTCAACGCTACGTCGGACTATAAAGTGGTATTTAGAAGACTGCGCGCAGACCCCGAGTATCGTCCCGATACTCGGGGTCGGCTAAGTTTTGCTAAGAACCAGCCAAGCCAAACCAAATTAAGCAAAGGAAAACAAAGTTAAAGCTAGGGAAGGGCCACCAGCTTCGCTGTTTGCCCAGTCTTCGCACCACTTAGTGTGAACCTGCCCCTAATTTTTTTATACAGAAGTCCGAAGTATGTGGTGAGATGGGAAATACCTATACCCACCGCAAAGTGCCTGGAATAAGGCAAATAACTATTCCCATTAAATTAATCATCTGGGGCCAGGTTCACAAAGCTTTTCTTTCGTATGTTCGCTTCGCCATTGGCTGGCCGCCTTCGCTAATTACATGTCTGACATCTGGATTGGCTATAATTCTTTCTTACGGAAAATGCTAGCGTAATAAGTTTTTGTGAATTCGGGCCCTGGTCTTCGCTGCGAATTGAAGCGGTCACTACGTTCCCTTTCAGTGCTTTGTGGCAGCAGACGCAACGGTCATGTGCGCTCCGCTGCCCAGCCGCTGCCGATTAGACAAATAGAAGTTTTCCACCACCACCGGCCATCGCGATAACGCGCAAGAGTTGTAATATATTCCACTAAGCGGCCGTGCGTCCTTTCCAAGGTCCTTTCGCAACGCGCGCCGCTGCCTTCACCTTGCAACAGTTTTGCAGGCGCGCATTTACTGATGAGCGGCATGAATGTCTTCTGCTCTCTAGAACGGGGGCAAAAAGCGGTAACATTGAAGTCGGATAGAGATCGCGATAGACCGTGCGTATATAATAGTGGCTTCATTATCGCTTCTCGGCCTTTTGGCTAAAATCAAAATGTAGATCACGTTATCGCGGTATATGTTTGTAAATGGGGTGATACAATTTTAGTAGGCATCAATTTATAAGTATCATCATAAGTATCAATTCGATGTAAGTTGACTGGACAGTTATGATTATTTTAAGTTAACTGCAGTATAACATGGCTTCTCCCAGATGTTCACGGTGTAGTAAGGGGATTCTCGAAATCGCATCATCGTCAACACTCCCTTTGTCAACCCGCCGCGCTCACAACCTCCCTGCTTGTCTATATACCCTGTTCTAACGAAGGCGGCGATGGCGGCGACCATGTCGGCCATGAGGCGTCCCTCCTGGTCCGTGTGTTTGACGGCGTCGTAGAGCGCCCGGTCCGGGAGCACGGCCTCCGTGTAGCGGCTTGGGTCCCCATAGAAAGGCAGCGAGCCGAGGACGAAGGGCACGTCGTCGCCGTGCGTCGCGCCGTACCAGCGGGGCCAGAGGCTGTAGCTGGGCCGGTGCGCGAAGACGTAGCGGTAAACGGGCAGGCCCTGGTCGGCAGCCACCTCTGCGAAGAAGTTCGAGGCACACACGAAGAGGCCCTCGCCGGCCGCGTCCTGCAGGGTGCGCAGCACCGACTCTTTGTCGCCCGGATGCTCGTCAGGGAAGTAAGCCTCGGTCACCATCTTGGCCGAGCCGCCAGGAATCTGCCGGTGATGAGAGGGTAGATCGAGTTAGCAGAAAAAAAAAGAAAGAAAGACGCGGACGATGCACGTGCGGACGCGTGCTACACTGAAAATCTTTATTGTGCGCAAAAGAAAAACCCGCCGTCATTCCCTCCTCAAAAAAGAACTTCGTCTGTCTGTATTTTTTTACTACTGCAAAAAAAAGAAAAAAAAAGAAAAGATTACGATGATGCTTCATAATACCCTCATGTATACATCGTCGTCGGATACCATTTGGTTGGATAACAATCGACTCAACATGCATAGCAGAAAAATTGTCTGCGGAGAGCTCCGTTTTGTACGGGCTTTTCTTTGAGCGAAACACGAAGCTCAACTTTCGAAAGCTAACCTTGAACAGAGCGCTGATGATAGCCGTGGCGGTGGTGCGGTGGTCGATGTCAATGTAGCTTCGCACAAAGGGCGCCAAGCGGAAAGCGATGTCCATGAACAGGGACCCCTCGTCTTTCATGGTCCCGATCATCACCTCTGTGCTGCGGATCTTGTTTCGCCAGGTGCTGAGGAACGTACAGTCCTTGGGTACGTAGGCGTCACCGCTGACCGGCGCGTAAATTGTCTTGCGCGGGTCCACGCCGTTCAGCAGCCGGAGGAAGTCCTGCTTGTCTACGGTCCGAAGGCAGTCCATGACGTCGGCCAGGTCGCGGGGCTTCCAGCTGACGCATTTGACGTGACGCGCGAGACTCATGACATAGTCGACGCCCTTCGCTGCTACGGTGAAGACGACGTTTATCGGGCTTCCGCTAAGCATGATGATTCTCTTGAACAACCCTTCGCTGTAGGGCGAGACCGTGTGTATGGCCGCCGAGATGGCGCCGGCGCTCTGGCCCAGGAGCGTCACCTGATTCGGATCACCGCCGAAGAAGCGGATGTTCCTCTGGACCCACTTGAGGAGCATATTCTGGTCCCAGAGACCCCAGTTGCCCGGGACATCCTCCGTTTCGGCGGAGAGAAATCCGAAGACGTTGAGCCGGTAGTTGAAGCTCACGAAGATGATGTTGGACAGTGCCACAAAGTTGGCTCCGTCGTGGAGGAAGATGGCAGAGTCGCCCCACTGGAATGCGCCACCGTGGATAAAAATGACGACGGGAAGGTTCACCTGGCAGGAAACGGTGCCCTTGCACGGCGCGGTCGGCCTCCACACGTTCAGGTAGAGACAGTCCTCCGAGTTGTATGCCCCGTAGTAAAGTGTCACATTGTCCGTGTGGAAGTGGTTTGTCTGGGCGCATGGCGGGGGCTTGGACGTCGCTCGGAACGTTCCGTTCCACGGCCTTGCCGGCACGGGCTTGCGGAAGCGCAAATCTCCGACGGGTGGCTCTGCGTAAGGTACACCGTAAAAGGCGTCCACTTCTTGTCCACTCACGGTCAGTGTCTGTCCGGCTACGAGTCCGCACTCCGTGCGCACGATTGGCGCGCTCTCGGGAAGCGTGTCCAGAGCTGATGCGGATAATACCACGACGGAGAAGACGGCGCTCAGCGAGTTTCTGAGGACAGCGTTCATCGCTCCCGCTGTGCTTCCTTGACTGCGCGTGTCTGATGAGCGAATGCTAAGCGAGACACCTATAACCGAGCGCTCTCGCCACTTTCTTGGCTCCAGTCTAGGAACGAAACTGGATGGAAGAGGCGGTGTTGGTAAACTCCGCGGGATGTATATAGACGCTGTGCGTGCACCTTTACTGCATAGATAACGGTGGGTCAGGCGCGGCCGATGAACGGTGGCACTTGCCAAGTTTCCTGCTTTTATTCTTGCATTCAGTACTGGCGTGGTGCGGATGTAACAGATTGTTATCTGTTCACTTAGTCGGCTTCGCTTGAAACTTGCATATGGTGCAATGTCGATGTAGGTCTGTTTTCTTTTCGAGATATATCGGATATACCTACTCGCCTACAAAAAAAGAAAAAAAAGAAACCTGTACAGTAAGCCGGTCTGCTGCGTAACTGCAACGAACGACTGAAGAAATATATGTCGACAAGCTGAAATATTTATTAAATTGAACCTAACCGCAAGTTTGCGTACCGTCAATACAGTTTAGCTTCAATGTGCACGCGCCTTTTGTTAATCTTATTCTGTGATGGATCTGCGCGAGGTTCTCATCAAGAAAAAACAGGCAACACAAGGCTTTCGAATTTTCTCGTTTTCAAAAGAGACAATCGAGAACAGTCAGAGTCGTGTTTCTTTAAAAACACGTTGTTTCATTTCTCTCATCTCTCGTTTTTTCTTCTTTTTTTTTAACTCTATGCGAGCATTCCTTTGAGATGTCGTGACTGCCTTGGTACCATATACTAAATTAGTTGTCGCACAGAAAGCAAAATGTGCGCGGTTGATGTTGACCGCATTTCCGCGGTCGCTGCCGTATTCAGCGCCGCAATGGATATCCCGATTATATCGACCTGCGATCTGTTGAGTTTTGGGCATACGCGGCTGTCACGCGGCCACGCACGACTTTTGCACCTTATTCAGTACGGTGCCTAATTGCCAAGTACATTGAGCAAGCAGGAGCACTCATGACAACTTTTAACAGCGGTGCTGTTTTGACCCGCCGTGGTTTCTCAGTGACTATGGTGTTTGGGCTGCTGAGCACGAGGTCGCGGGATTGAATCCCGGTCACGGCCGCCGCATTTCGATGGTAACGAAATGCCAAAACACCCGTGTACTTGGATTTAGGCTGCGCATTAAGAACCCCAGGTGGCCAAAAATATTCCGGAGTGCCCCACTAAGGCGTGCCTCATAATCAGATCGTGGTTTTGGCACATAAAACCCCATAATTCTTTTTTATTGAGATAGCAATTATATGGACACTCAAAAGCAGATTTCTGCCGTCGGCGTCGCCGTCGCCGTCGCCGTGAGGTTCCGTATGACGTCAATGGAGATGAAATCGTCGCCGCGCGCCGAACGCTGTATGTGCGAGTGAAAGGGCGCGAGGGACGCGCGCTTTCACGGGGAGTGAACGCACGGCGGATAACAAACGCGCGTTCTGCTCTGTGCTCCCTTAAGGGCTGCAGAAGTAGGCGTCTCTTTCCTCCTCTACAATCACCATATATGTAGAGCAAACGTGTCTTCTTCCGACGCACGAAAGGCCGTGGGGGGGGGGGGGGGGGGGGAGGGAAGGGAGGCGACGTTTAGCTGCGGCACCAAGTGCCTATTTATATCAGAGGCTCCGGCAACAGTCACCAACGCCGCACGCATTTTGAGCGAACGCGGGCAAAACGCCGACGGCGTCGACAACAGTTCTGCGTGTTGCCGGTGCTGCTGCATGTCCAAGTTTATACAGCTGATAAAGCTGCTATCATTACTCCGTATAGCTCTCTTCAAATTTGCTATCGCAATTGATGCTTCACCTTTCAGGTGAAACTGCGACAACTTTTTTAACAGCGATGCTGTTTAAGCCGACCGTCAGTCTGTAACGCGTTAACAAAAAAAAAAAAAAAAAAAAAAAAACATCCCTGAGCGATGAGTCACCTGGGTTGCCTAGCAACCCCCTTGCGGAACGGCGTGCGCTTCGCCTCCTCTCCGTGCCGTGCACATGTTGCCTTTACACGGGACGTTAAGGAGACGGAAGGATACATGCGCGGCGCGCGCTATGCTCGGGGGAGAGAAAGAGAAAATGAGATCAAGAGAAAGAGAGAAAAAAAATTGTAACAGAACCACGGTGTAAGAATAAGTAAGAGAGGTGCTGACACTCTTCCCACAACGCGCGCGAAAGCGCCGCCCGCTCGCGTCCAGATTATGTTCGGCTCGGTTACAGCTCGGTCGGCGCCGTCGTCGAGGGCGCTGCGGAATGCGGTCTGGTACTAACAGCATAAAAATGATACTAACAGCATAAAACATGCTTCGACAAGTAATTAAGAGAAAGAGAAAACATTTATTTGGACCATCGAGGTCGTTGATCTTGAGGTCGAGCGGGTGGTGTCCTCATTCCAGGACTCTACTGGCTATGGCTGCTCGACATACTTGCTAGACGAGAGCTTCGTGTCCCGCCAGGGTATCACCGGTCAGCTGTACCTCCCACCGCTCAAATGACGTGCTAGGTGTCTTTAAGTGTTGAGGTTTGCCCCCGCACCCCTACGAGATGTGAAAGAGTGTAGGGCGTGTGTCGCCGCACTGGGGGCAGATGCCGCGATATGTTTGTGGGTACATTTCGCTGTATCTGTGTAGGTTTCGAAATATGTTAGTCTGAATAAGTCTGAGAGCTACTGCCTCTTCAGTGCTGAGCTTTTTGAGAGCGGGAGAATAAATCCTGCGGTTGAGCCGCTGGATCTCGAGGCGGTCGCAGTAATTGGATGGCAGGGGAACGAAGATAAAGGGTGGGGATTGATGAGACGATTGGTTTTGCCCAGCTCGGTTGATTAGCGCTCGAACTAAGGCGTTCGCCCTTTCGTTCCCCTCCAGTCCTGCGTGGCCCGGCGTCCACGTGATTTGACTGGGATTCTTGCAGCCTCGGGCCTAGAATCTGAGCCACCAGCAGCGGTGTTCGTCCGTTGGTAAAGTTACGGCAGACATGTAGCGAGTCGGTAACGACATGAACTTCCCTGCCCACCCTGTCTTGTTGCTTTATTACTAGCGCCGCAGCTATGGTCTCAGCCACAGGTGGGGTCTTTTCCCTGACGGAGGCCTCGAGGGTCAAGGAGTTGTCTCTCCCGTTCACGGCGGCTACCGCGAAGAGGCCCCCTGCAGGGTACGCCGCTACGTCGTTGTACGCTACGTAAGGGTCACCCTTGAATTGTCAGCGCTGTCTGTCGACGCGAGCCTTGCGTCGTCCTTCGTGGAGTTCATGCTCTGCCCGCCGCCGTGTTCTGTAGTCTGGCTTTTTGCGAAGCCATAACCGCGTTCGACAGCTCAACGAAGGTGTTGTGGATCCCACGAGCCGCTAAATTCTCGTTTGAGGGCGTGACACGGAGACCCAGGGCCGTTTTGTACGCGCCTCTGATGATGGCATCGACTTGTTCTTGGTCGCGTTTGTTTAGCGAGTGGTAGTGATACGCATGCTATACGTTACTCTGCTGATCACCAGGGCCTAGACGAGGCGGAGCGTGTCCTCTTCTCATGCCCTTGCGGCTTCTTGTTAATCGTTGGATAATCCGCGAGATCTGGTTGGTGGCGGACCTTAGAGTTTGGATTTTGTAGGAGGCTTTCAGGTTGTTTCAAGTTGGAGGGAACGATCCTTGATAATGGTTTCCTCGCGCTGGCGTTTGGATGGAACTGCTCGGGTGCTTTTTGCGCTGGACCTAACGTGACTGGGATCAAACGCCAATAAACTCCATATCATTTGGTGGAGGTGCTGCGTACCCTAGCGACTCGCCCTGGAACTCCGGAGCCGCACTCTGCCCGCCGCTACCCCCACGACCATGCCAGACGACGCCGGTGAGCGACCCACTTCGCCAACTGGGCCAGTCAGCTGCGGTGCCGTTCGTCAAGGAGACCCAGCTGTGTTCAGTGGCACCGCTGATACTGACGTCGACGACTGGCTTTCGTCGTACGAACGGATGAGCAACCACAACAAATGGGACGATCGGACAAAGCTCACCAACGTTATTTTTTACCTTGCGGATGTCGCCCACCTCTGGTTCCGCAACAATGAAGCAACTATTGCGACATGGAATGACTTTAAGACTGCATTCGTGGAGGTATTTGGTCGTCCTGCCATGCGAAAGCTTCGCGCCGAACAGCGCCTTCGCCAACGAGCGCAACAGTCGGGCGAGACTTTCACTAGTTACATCGAGGACGTCATCGATCTCTGCAACCGCGTGAGCCGAACGCTGACTGAGGAAGATAAGATTAAGGAAATGCTCAAGGGCATTGACGACGACGCTTTTCAAATGCTCATGGCCAAGAATCCTACCACCGTTGCAGCCGTAGTCACATACTGCCAAAGCTTCGACGAATTACGCCGGCAACGAGCGCTCGCCCGCCAAACTGTTCCTCACGTGGCCTCCCTTTCCAGTTTGTTGACTGCTCACAGACAGGCTGATGACGGGTCTCTGCTACCTCAGATCAAAGCCTTCATTCGGGAAGAGGTGGCCCGCCAGCTCTCGCTGCTCCCTCTCACCCAGGAGGTCCAACCTTTGTCCTCGGCCGCGCAGCAGGCCATCCACGAGCAGGTTGCAGAGGCCCTTCCACCATCCCACCAGCACGCTCAGATTACTGCACCGTTGACGTACGCTGAAGTCCGTGTCGCGTCCTAGAGTAACGACACTCCCCTACTCGACGCCGCCACCGCGCCCAGCGTTTCTTCCTGTCCCCCAAAGGACCCCTCAGTACTTACGGCCGCAAGATCCGTGGCGCACGCGGGACAATCGGCCGACATGCTTCTCATGCGGTATCGCGGGACACGTGGCGCGCTTTTGTCGCCGTCACTTGCCGCGTCCGGACGTCGTCGTTGAGCTACATGTACCTGCAGCCCACCAGAAGGCTGATTCGAACCCGGCGCCGAACTTATGGACCGGTTGCCAGAACTTCAGCAGCCGTCGTTCACCATCACCGCGTCGCCGTTCAATATCGCCGATGCGTCGTCGCCCGCCTTCCAACGAGGGAAACTAAACGCTGTAGCTTCGGAGGCAAGAGCTGCACGCTTGTCGAAATGCCCAAGACCTCCGCTATCGCCGTAAAACATCATAGAAATACAGGTTGAAGGAGCCGCTACATTCGCACTCGTCGACACGGGCGCTGCAGTTTCCGTCATACGTGAGACTCTTTGCGTAAGATTAGGAAGATCACCACATCAATTTCTGGCCTTGTACTTCATACTGCCACGACGGAGCCCATCGAACCTTCAGCCGCATACACCGCTAGGATCATTATTCAGGGCGTACTTTACACAATTGAGTTCCTTGTTCTGCCTTCCTGCTCCCATGATGTCGTACCAGCAAGCAATATTTTATCCGCTAAGACGCCGTTCCGTCACTGCAGATAATCGCGGTCAAGCGGCGTTGCAGTGACCATAGCAAAGAGTCGGGGATTCAGCACTTAAGGTGCCGCATGGACGAGCAACCCCATGTACTGACATAGGGAGACATATAATAAAGATTAAATCTCTATAAGAGCGGCTAGGACATGTTCGCCGGGGTTTCCGAATCTTGACCTTCACCACAACTTATGGAGCAGAGTTAATGACTTCTTTAAAACAGGGCCATAAATTGAAGTTCGCAGGCTATTTGAGCCCGCACTGGACGTTCGGAAACAAACGCAAAACGTGGATATGTCGTGGTTTCTAAGCACTGCAAGAGCCTTGTTTAAAGTAATTAAACATCATAGTTAAATTATATATGGGACGTAAAAGGCTATTCAGGCTGCAAGGGCTGAAAGCAGAAAGAGTAGTCATGACCATGTGTATAATGGAAGTTGAATTTGCCTGCAGTAAGTTTTGCAAGAAAAAAAAATCATCAGCACCTGAAAAGAGCAGCAGAAAGAAAACACGTATGTATAATTAATTCAACCTTTCAAAATGACAGCCTCAAACATGCTTGCCAACAGGCATCAGCAAGCCGAAGCAATCGCTCAAATTTAAACATAGCCCCCAACTAACCTTGCTGCATGAGCAAATATTTGGCGATCCATGCACAAGGAAGACATCGCCAGACTGTTAACAAACCTGCACTGCCTGCGCACTGTCTGCGCCTTCGAAATATGTTTGCCAAATTGTGAATTCACGTGAGTGTGGCATGCATTCATCACTCGTGCTCACTGTCGGTCTCGGACAGTCTTTTTTCTGTCTTGTGTGCTTAGTTTGGTGGTTTCGGCAGCTAAATCAGTGGCAAATGAATGGCAGATTTATCATACCAACTTTCGTGTGCATGCCTTCAGAGGGCGCTCATCGCAATGCCTACAGCGCTAACAAATGATGCGCGCAGAAGGCGCGAGCAGCAATTTTCTCAAAGCAGAAGTCAGTGTTGCAAAGGGTTCGAACGAACTAATTCCTTGGCGTCTGTGCTAGAATATTCAGATAGCGGGTTAGCGGGTGTGCTCCTGGAGTGGCCACGAGGTTAGGATTGGTGAATGCAGATGTCCATAGACATGAGGTAAAATGCAGCTGTAGCTATCTTAGACCTTTGAAAGCCTCTATTCCTCTAACGAGGCATTACTTAAGGGCATTTGTCCAGAATACATTGAGCCAAAGTGAGGTCTTCGCGTACGGTTTACGTAAATCACAACTTACCGTAATTCCAGCCATTAATGAATCTAATGGTTGTTTCCAGTGACCGCGCGTGAGGCCGAGAGCGCCGACAATATCCGCAGCGACGCTCCAGGCCTATTGAATACACGTAAAGAACGACCGGCCTATGGAAATGGCCATAAGTTCGACAGAGCGCAGCAGTCGCCATTCGCCGCGGCTCACAGAGACCGCAAGTCGAAGTGGTCCGCCCAAACTTACCTTGCGAAAACGTTTCATTACCATCGACCCCGCGTTTTCTTTCTATGTGCGTTTCGCCGTTGGGAGCGTAAATGTTGTTTTAAAGGACCTTGGCCTCCTAAAGAACTCAGCCAAGTAGAACGAAGGCCTTGCACTAGATGGCTAATTACTTCAGAAAGAGGGTTGAGAAGTGGAGAGCGGGAAAGCCGCATTTCCCGGATGTTCCGCTGTTTGCTCTCAATCCATTAGTTGGGTCTTATCTGTCAGGTATCTAGACCATTTCGACTCAACATCACGCTTCCGATCAGATACTTGGAGCGATGCTTGCGCACTGCCTTTTCTTCTGAACGTCGTCCAACTAGGTTGCGACCCATTTGGCTCGGGTTCTTTGCTCTTGCTTTGCCTCGACATTTTTGGCAGTGTAGCTGCTCTACTTTTCGAACGAAATGAAAACTTGTGGGAAAGACGTAAGGTTTTTCGATGAGGCTGTAAACTGCAGGTATTAACGATTGAATCGAGCAGATCTATTTGCATAGAGCTAGTTCGGGGAACACCTATTCCAAGCACACTCTCGTGAAGTTTCCAAGGCAACAAATGATACCCTCAGAGTGGCCCGTAAGAAGCACCGCACACGCCTACGCTCCATGATAACCTCTAACAGCATCGAACGATATTCGAAACAGCTGAACTGTAAGCTGCATATAAAAATCAATTTCCTTCTTATTGGGTTTGTTGTAGCCGTGGAGATAAACATACACGGTTCGGCCTAAGTCTGTTGCGATTTTCATCGTCGGCACGCATTTGTTTGTGTGTGATATCTCCATTTATTAAAGCAGAGAGGTAAACTTTTGAAGGATCTCGAACTCGGCAGTGGTTACGTCACTGCTATATTCGCTTTTCATTTGCCTCCTTTGTCACGCCACCAACCCTATGACAGCGAGGGGGGTTGGCATGAAGCCGTACCCGGCGCCGTACTTTTTTATTTTGAAGTGGTGACGTCAGCAGCAGCCATATTTGTGACGCACATTCCAGGCGGAGTTGAGTGCACTTGCCGACGATGGAGTGACTGCTTTTTTTTTTTTTTTTAATACTGCTAACTGGGTCAGTATCGACGAGGGAGCATACTGAGGCGTGAGAGAAAGCGTCACTTTGAGATCATTGGGAGGACCTGCGCTGCTTACGCTCGCTGTGGCAGCATATTAGAAGTGTGCTTCACGAGCCGCTCCGCCGATGTCTGTACTCCTGTGATGTTCCTGGTGAGTGAGTGACTTCATCGATGAGGCTTATACGCGCTCCTTGAAGATGCCGACTGTCACTTCCGAAGCACCCTGATTCCACGACTGCGTTCGTGCAGGGCAAAGCGGTGTATTTAGTGCCCGTCTAAAGGACACGAGATGAGGCTTTTGTTTTCCCTTGACAGCTTGTCATGTGATCCCAAGCCAGGTGTAACAGGGCTGACAGAAAGAGACCATATGGAATGCAAAAATGTTATGCGTTTCAGAATTTGCTTGAAAGGTATCTCGTCAAACTGAAACGTTGTGCAGGCGCATGAGATAAGGTTTTTCTTCCGCTCGGAATTTACAATAATTTGCATCGGGTACAGTTGTTTTATCAGAGCTGAAGTTGTGGGTTTGTTTCAATCTTGGGCCAGTACAGATTACAGACTTCTTACAGTCTGTAATGACGGTATGTAATGACTTAGACATTAGTGCAGTCAACCTCAAAACCACTCATTATTGACTCTATAGTCATTTTAATAGCCTCTTAGGTAATTTGATTTATGATGTAGAAAAAACGATGCAATCTACGCTAGTGAAGACGCATTCTGTTAGCAATTGTTAGCATTCTGTTAGCAATTTGCATTCTGTTAGCAAATGAATGAATGAAAAAATAACAACTTGGTGCAATTTTTTTTATTTTCATGAATTGGTCAAGGAATAACACTTACCTGGTTTAGATATTGATTTGGAGGGCCTCAATATTTCGGACCGTCAACACACGTTGACGTCGTTAATGTGTTTTGCTGTGTTGAAATATTTGGAGGACGCTTACGCTTCGCCTTTAAGAGTGGAACGCGATAGCTTTCAAAGATCCTTGACTGCTTCTCACGCTTCCCGGCAACTGCAGCTTACGTAACCGTAATGTTTACCGGGAAACGCTGGCGGCAAACGCTATGCACGAAGGCGAGATTTCTGGTATAAACGCGGCCTGTTGCGTGGGCTGATCTTGTGTTATTGTTTCGCACATTTAATATTTGAGTCTGAGAACATTTAACACGTAAGGCATGGGCTGTCGGTTTTTTTTTTTTTTTTTGCATGACATTTGTTTGTTAACTGTCCTTCGCAAAATTCCGAGTAATACCTTTGTGAAGAATGCAAGACAAAGTGTGAGCAACCTCAGTGGTAGAAGTACTTTAGTGGCGTATAGAATATTTTTCACTCACAGGATGCCAACGCCGGATGCCGACACCAGATTTTCTGCGACACGGGGCCCGTAACGCTATCACGTTAAAAGAAGGCTTGCGACGTCAAAACGCATCGCGACACGGCCTTGTGCGTTGATTTTACGTTATAGCGCCCCTGGCTAACGCCGTCCTGAAACGCCCCGCCCCCGCTATTCACACGCTGCGAATAACAGCCTGGCGTCAGCAAATTTTACAGCGAAGCTGTATACCTCTACCAGCCAAGGAAATTTTTGTGTCGTTGGCGTAAGCAAAAAACGTCACGGTAAGTAAGCGGCTCATGCTCGAGCTCGGCAATTGGAGCGCGTGCCGAGCGCTCCTGTGTTGAAAGTTTGAAAGTTTATTTAACATAAGTAAACTATACAATTACAAAGTACACACTTTTGGGACCCAACAAACTTGTTAAAGGATCCCTCGTTCGTCGTCGTCGTCTTCCACAGCTGGCTGCGTTGCCGCTCATCATTCCAGCGTAGAATTTCACTTCTCTTCTGTCGTCGTAATGGAGAGGCCGCGTTTATGAGCCATTGCTTATGGCAGTATGAGCCCATTAGCGGTGCATCACTGCATGCTCCGCACCTCCCCAGGTTTCACGATAGTGGAGCTGCATTTCGCTCAATGAGTCATTTGACACTCACGCATAAAATTTAATTCACCGCTCAAACCGAGCCTACGACTTAACTAGTGTTACCTGTATAGGTAGGTAGGTAGTAAACTTTATTGATGTCCTGAAGTATATAGTCACCCCCCGTTTTCATGGAGGGAGGAGCGCGGGCCGCTCCCACGTCAGGACGGGAAGGCCAAGCCTCACCGCCACATCGTGGGCCTTCTGGACTGCCTTCAGTTGATTGAACCAGTCATGACTCTTGATCAGTGAATAAAATGCGTCTTGCGAGATCCCTTGATCCGTGTAATGCTGTAAAGGGGGGCACTGCCAGAGCATATGGTTGAAATCGCTGTATCCGCCGCAGTCGGGACACGAAGGGGAGACCTCCGCGAAACGACTATAGATCGAGAGGCTGGGATACGAGTGCGTTTGTAATAACCTAAGCGTAACCGATTGAGGCCGTGATAGGTTTCGGTGGGGCAACGAAAAAAAAGTTGCAGTGGCTTAGCTCGGCTATGCCAGGATATACGTAGCGTTAGCAAAGGTTCAGCTGATTATTCTTAGCTTATTCTTAAGATTATTCTTAAGATTATTCTTATGAGTCAAGCTTCTCCGTTCTTCTGCGCTGTTGAGCAGCATTTGCGCTCTCCTTCTCCATGGCTATACCACACTGGCAAACGCCAGTCAGAAGCGCAGCGGCTCCAGCCAACACCCTCTAGAAAAAAATATTTTTCTAGAGGGTGTTGCTCCAGCGCAGTGTCAGACGGCGACTGCACAGCGAGCGCGCGCCGGCGCCAGTGCGTCTACCACGGCTACGACGTCACTCCTCTGGAATGCGCAGACCGGCGCCGGTGATCCGCGCGCGGCGGCGGCGGAGTGCGCGAGAGGTGCCGGCTCCGGTGGCTCCGGTGCGCATGCCGTGTGACATCACTGACCCTTGCGCATGCGCAGCACGGCTCTTGATGTGCCGCGCGAAACGGGCTTGGCTAGGCCAGCGTAGCTAACGCTACAAAATGTCCTGCGAGCAAGTTAATAATGCTTTGTGACTACGTTAAAGGTGGAGAGTATGTCCCTGAAGCCGGGGGGGATCCGTCTCCGCCACCATCGGACCAGACCCGTCGCGGGCCCCGCCCGGTGCACCGGCCCCGGATGCAACACTACATTTGCTAGTAGGTACAGCGTTTGACCGCTGGCGCCACGCTGCGCCGCTCGCACGTACCGCGTTTCTAGGTGGTTCCGTTTACCGAGGGCGCTCGAACGCAATGATATGGTTTGCACGAATGCAACCCTTGGAAGTGTGGCTGTATGGCTGAGTGGTTACGGCGCTCGCTTCGGGATCTTGCCACGCTGCGCCGCTCGCGCGTACCCTGTTTGTAGCCGCCGCCGTTGGAACGGAGGAGGCGTTGACGGAGAAAACGCTGGGCTGGTGGTGACTAGCCTGCTGTTGGGATCGGTGGTATTATAAACGCATCACTGTTTTGATGATCCAAATATAATCTCACTATCAGGGAGGGAGCAGTCTACCTGACTGGAGCAGTATTTTTTTTATTTGGGGTGTTGCTACGCTGCGCTCCGCAACACTCCAACGACCGCCGCTTCGCGTCGGCGCCCGGCACCACGGCTGCCGCCGTGGCGCCGGGGTTCAAGCGACCGCGCTGGCAAACAGTGAGAGAAAAAAAAGGGAAAAGCGTGACCAGATCGGGTTTCGAACCCGCGTACGCAAGATCCCGTAGCGAGCGCCGTAACCACTCAGCCATACAGCCACTTTTTTTTTTCTTTATTGCATGGAAATATTAGTAGTTATATGCGAAAATTAGTTGTGTTACATATATACATACATGACAAAACAAATTCACACACGCCAGGAAGTCGAATGAAAGTTCAAAAATCGGGTAAACAGACACAAGCGTCCAGATACGAAATCCATTCAGGAACGGGGTCAAGGGTTGCAACAACACTCCGCACTTGAGCAGCCTCTTCTCGAAAGACAGACCTTGTCGAGCGGGGTGGCTCGGCATGTCTGTCGATCATTCGACTTCTCCATAATGAATACAGTCCTAATAACATAAACAAATCGTATGGTGCATTACTGATTGTCTTTTCGAAAGGAAGGAACCGGATACCGTAAGGTGTTAGAGGAAATTCTTTTTTGATAGTTCTTTGTAAAATGTCCCAAAAATAAAATGCATCACGACAAAGAATAAAGCAATGTTCTATTGTCTCAGGTTGGCTGCACAGTCTACAATTTGTATTCCACGGTACATATAATCCTTTCTCATGAAGCCATGTTTTAACTGGCAGAGTGGAAGTGTGCAGCTTAAAGAAAAATGTTTTCGCTGCTGGCGTTATACACATTCGACGAACACGGCAAAGAACATCTTGACCAAATAGAGACAGATATGGCTTTCTATACATAGGTGCAGGGAAAAGGTTATTTACAAGTGCTATATTTAGCGATGTTCGATCAACGCTAAATAAATATTCTAACGTGAATCTGGCTTTTAAAAATGAGATAGTATCCACGAGTTCTTTTAGGAAGCCCCATAACGGCAGTTCTTGAGCAGAGTTGGTCGTGACAAAAAGAAAAGGGAGGTGTGAAGCAAGACGTGTTCTATTAACTGCAAGGAGGAAAGGATGACGGACATTTTTGAGGTAAAATAATCGCATGACCAATTGTCTCACAAACAAATGCACAAGACTGAGACCTCCCTTCTCAAGTGGAAGAAAAAGATTATCCCTTCTCATGGCTTCCCATGATGACTGCCAAATAAAAGATGCAAATATTCTGTGGAATGCCTGAACATGGATGCGGGAGCAGTGCAAGACCTGCAGAACATAAAGAAGCTTAGAAGCCAGGAATATATTGCACGCCTTAGCTCTTGCGAAAATGGAGAAGTCGCGTCCCTGCCAGGTTGTCACCTTTCGACGGATTGTTGTTATCGCGGATGTCCAATGAGGTCCACTATTACGGAAGTTATCGAGAGGCACACCAAGATATCGCAGCGAAGACTGATCCCAATGAATATTCGAGAACACAGAGGGAGTTAGAGCCCACATGCCTAGCCAAAACCCCCTACTTTTATCAAAATTTACACTAGCTCCTGCCATTTCACAGAAACGCAAGGTAGTGTTTATTGTCTCAGTAATACTGGGCTTATCGATGCAAAAGAAGGCAATGTCATCCGCATAATCTAGAACTTTAATTTCTTCATCTGCATACCTGTATCCCTTAATGCTTGAGTTATAAAGCACGCTTAAGCAAAGAGGTTCCAAGTATATTGGTTCCATACAGCCACGCTTCCATGGGCAGCATTCGTGCAAGCCATATCATTGCGTTCGAGCGCCCTCGGTGAACGGAACCACCTAGAAACGCTGTACGTGCGAGCGGCGCAGCGTGGCGCCAGCGGTCAAACGCTGTACCTACTAGCAAATGTAGTGTTGCGCCCCGGATAGCCCGGCGCGGCAAGCGAGACCTAGCGCTAGAGCATGGGCCAATTCGTTGGCATTGACAAGCCCCCCTACTTTCGACCCTACATGGGCCGTGAACCAGGTGATGGTGTGATGAACAAGTACTTTTCATTCGAGTATCTTGGCGACTTCCTTACAGACGGCCTGAAATGTGAATGCTCTGGCTGCCGATCTCGAGTCTGTGTAGACTTCCGTTTTGCTTGGATCTAACAGCGCTAATGATACCTGTATTAATTAATAAAAACTAAAACACTAAGAAAGGCGTCCATAATGGCAAATTGCCGAGGGAGTTAAAGAAACAAATGATCGTTTCACAGCATACAGCTCAGCACTCGTTTTCAAAAGAAAAACCACAAAACAAGCATCAAAGTCACATGATGAATGATAAGGCGCGTGTGAACAATGAGAACACCCTCCGACGCGTTCCGGTAAAGATTAGGTTTGCAGCTGCTTCGACAGGGGTTGGCGTAATTCAAACCCCTCGTGTGAAGTGCAAACGGCATAATGTATGCTAATGACGTCTGCGAATAATGCGAAGCACGTTCCTTCTCCCGTGTGTGTTTCCCGGTAAAAATTACGGTTGCGTAAGCTACAGCGCGTGGAAAAGTACCCAACAGCATAGAAATCACGTAGTGACGTCACCGCGGTCTAGCGACTGATTCAGTTCATCCCAGTCTACCATGGGTAGACCACGGAAAGTAAAGACTCTAGAAGAAAAGCGTGAATATAATGTCGTTGTGAAGTCATAAAGGGTGTGGTTAAGCACATTTCATTTGTCTCTGGATTCTCTCTGTGTAGAGCGGCGTGTGTTAATTCAAGTGACGTCACAATGGGTAATCGTTGTGGGTGTCGTTTACAGCTTCGCTGTCCAACCACCTTCACAGCGTGGATTGGAGCCACAGTTTTTTTTTCTTTTTTGTAACTTCGCTTTCTCACCCTGACATGCCCTCGAACGGTACGGCACTGCCCTATAAACAATACCGATACCAATTGTATACAAATACTAGCACCTCTGAGACACCAATATTCATCTTGCGAAGTTTAAGGCGCGCTACACGAAACACGACGCATTATGTAAAGAAATCGCAATAACTTTAATGCTTCAGGTTATCAGTTCACAGGAAAAAGTGAGCGAAACTCCGCTGTTGGCTTTAGCGCAGCCAGATCGGTAAACTATATAGAAGCCAGAAGGTAGCCTCTGCGACAGAAAAGTCATCACATTCGGCCATCCTGCTACATTGCAGAGAAATTTGGCTGTATGCGGATGCCAGAATTAAAAAAAAATGGCCGTCATCCGGCGCTGCGAACGTGAATATCCAGCGAAGTTGTATCATACACCACACATGGTCGAGCATTCTATTCACGCTGTTCTTATTGTGTCTTTAAGTTCCGTGGTCGACCCATGGTAGTCTTAAAATGAACTGAATGAGTTGCTAGACGGGTCTCCCTTTTACATATGAAAGCGCGTTGACGCGCCACTAACTATATATATATATATATATATATATATATATATATATATATATATATATATATATATATATATATATATATATATATATATATACGTGTGTGTGTGTGTGTGTGTGTGTGTGTGTGTGTGTGTGTGTGTGTGTGTGTGTGTGTGTGTGTGTGTGTGTGTGTGTGTGTGTGTGTGTGTGTGTGTGTGTGTGTGTGTGTCGGGAACCGGGGGTCGCAGCGGAGCGCCAGAACAAGAGGACCAGTTCAGCAGGCTTTCAGAACGGACTATCGCGTGCCGTGCTTGCGCCGCTGGCACGCGCCGCCCAACTTTATTTATCTCGTCAGTCGCAGCCGGCCCCAAGGCGCCGGCCGAGAGCGCCGACCTTAGCGTCCACGCTTAGCAGCGTCGATGGGCGCTACAGGGCCCCCCGCCCAGACGGAACGGCGAAATGTACTCGTCGACGAGGCAGAGATGAGGCTGTCTTGGTGTTAAGCAGATCGACGGGTGCTCCAGCGACATCCGCGGGGAGCTCCTTAGGAGGCGTCTCGACGTAGGCCGGTTTGAGGCAGTCCAAGCGAAACTTCTTCGCGGCTATTCAATAGGATGGTGGCGGACTTCTGCGTCTTGTGGAGGACACGGTACGGTCCGTCGTAAGATGGTGTAAGAGGCGCCTTTATAGAGTCTCGTCGGAGGAACACGTGGGACGAGGACTCAAGGTCCGGGTGCACAAAGATGCTGTGGTCCGATGATCGAGGCGGTACGGGGCGCAGTTACTGAATGCATTCCTGTAGGCGTTGGAGGTACTGTAGCGGCTGGGGCGAGGGGGCCGAAGGAACAAACAAGTCCCCAAGAAGCCGCAGAGGTGCGCCGTAGACGAGTTCGGCCGCTGAACAGCCAAGGTACGTGACGAAGGACGGCACGTAGGCCGAGAAGCACTATAGGAAGGTGGTCAACCCAGTGCTCTCGATCCAGGCGCGTAGTGAGTGCAGCCTTGAGCTGGCGTGCCAGCGGCGCAAGCACGGCACGCGCTAGTCCGTTCTGAAAGCCTGCTGAGCTGGTCCTTTTGTTCTGGCGCTCCGCTACGACCCCCCGGTTCCCGACAGTCGCCGCCGGCCCCAAGGCGCCGGCCGAAAGCGCCGACCTTAGCGTCCCCGCTTAGCAGCGTCGATGGGCGCTACACACACACACACACACACACACACACACACACACACACACACACACACAGATATATATATATATATATATATATATATATATATATATATATATATATATATATATATTGTCACCTGTAGTAGTGGGCATAGGGCAAGCGCAGAGGCGCAAGAAGAAAGAAGTGCGCGTGCTAACCGCCCCCGCTCGATAGTTGCCTCTCGCCGCCGTTTTCGCCAGAGCCCAGCCGCTCTCAATAAACGTCGTCAGCCCCTTTTGAAGACGCGTGGCAAAGTGGTGGAGGTGCGGGGTATTTCTCACTCATGCCACAGACTCCTCCTGGGAGCAGAAGCACCAGCCCTGTGTTAGTCCATACTCCCGTCCATCGGACCAGCCGCAGGATCCGGGGACTGCCCCCTGAAGACACCGTAGTGCTTCAGACTACCCCAACCGGTATGGACCGTGCAATGACGAACCGGTATACACTTCAGAACCCGCTGGTGCCGAAGTCGTTCCATGGCGACGTCTTCGCAGACGTCGAAGACTGGATGGCCGACTTCGAGCGCGTCGCCGAATACAACGAATGGGACGACGCGACTAAACGTAGGAATGTCTACTTTTCCCTCGAGGACGGCGCGCGTACATGGCTTCAAAACCGTGAGGAGCAACTGACGTCGCAGTCATCTACTGGACACTTACGTCAGTCCTGATCGCCGCGAACGAGCCGAACGAGCAATTCAGGTCCGCGTCCAGCTTCCCAACGAAAGCGTTACCGCGTTCGTCGAAGATATGACGCGCCTCTTCAGACGAGCAGACCCTGGAATGACCGAGGACAAGAAGTTGCGTCACCTGATGCGAGGGGTGAAGGAGCAGCTCTTCGCTGGTCTGGTGCGCAATCCTCCGAAGACTGTCGCCGAATTTCTATCCGAAGCGGTCAATATGGAGAAGATGCTTCAGCAGCGCTCTAACTTTTACGAGCGGCAAGTGAACGCGACTACGGACATGTCCACGGCCATCGGAAGCCACAATGACAACCTTCGAGACCTTATCCGCACCGTTGTGCGCGAAGAAATACTGAAGGTTTACGGCACCCCACAAGCCACGGTGAGCTCCATTGCGAGTGTAATACGAGATGAAGTGAACCAAGCGCTCCGGTCCACCCTTCCTTTTCCTAACACCGCGCCTGCACCTTCTGTACACCACCGTGCGACCTACGCAGAAATCTTGCGACAGCCTGCTTCGTCCCCGCCGCTGTTTGTTCAGGCCGCTCATCCGGTTGCACTCCCACCCGCCTAACCGGTGCCATACATCGAGGAACGACGCACGCCTCCACCGTTTCCCCATGCCGCTTCTCCGGTTGTGCTTCCGCAAGAGCGACCAGTGCATTACGCCGATGATCGACGCGTGTCCCCTCGGAAGTCAAAAGTTTGGCGCACTCCGGATCGCCGTCCTCTGTGTTTCCACTGTGGTGAGGCAGATCATTTGTACCGCCAGTGCCCATACCGACGCCTCGGGTTGCGGGGCTTTTCCGCCTATTCGCCGCCACCCCGACTGGGGCAACGACCTCGGGACATCGAGGATTACCTGGCTCAGCAACGCATGCCACCGCCTACCGGGCGGCAGTCACGCTCGCCGTCGCCAAGGCGATTTTCACCATCGCCCCAGCGGTATTCGAGCGGACGGTCGCCAAGTCCCCGCCGGGAAAACTAACTACAGCGACCGTTGGGGGCGAGGCCGCTGGCAGTCGACGCGCTGAACACCTCCGATCGACGCGATAAACAAGGGTACCGGTCCGACATCAACTGCAGCTGAACGGAATGACCGGCTTTCGCTCGACATACCGGTGGTGATCGACGGTTACGCGGTTAGCGCTTTAGTGGATACCGGAGCGGACTATTCTATATTAAGCGGGAAGATGGCGACGTTTCTAAAGAAAGTAGTTACTCCTTGGCGTGGCTCGCAGATTCGTACGGCTGGCGGTCACGTCGTTACTCCACTGGGATCCTGCACGACAAGAGTTCGAATTCGAGGATCGACATTCGTGGCGAGTTGCCTTGTCCTACGCGAATGCTCCCGCGACGTCATTCTCGGAGTTGACTTCCTGCAGGAATACGGCGCTGTTATTGACTTACGGGGCGGTGTAGTCACCTTCTCAGTCGACCAAGCAATCGACACAAACGACGACAAACGACGTGACGACGCGCTACGTGTTTCCGCCGAAAGTGTTACGCTTCCTCCACGAGCCAGTGTTCTAGTCGAAGTGATGTGCGGTGGAATGCGCGAAGGTAGAGTGGTCGCAGAAAGTAACTTAGCGCATCTACTGACACAAGGTGTTTGTGCGGCCAGGAGTGTGCTACAGCTTCGTGATGGCCGATCTAAGTTGATAGTCACCAACTTTAGTAACGAGCATCGACACCTCTTCCGCGGTACTTCGATAGCGTTTGCCGAAGAAATGGAACACGTTGCTGAATGTTTTGCCCCTGAACCAGTGAGGCTGACTGACAAGTCACTGGGCACCGTCGACATTAATCCCGAGTTATCTAACGACAAACAGGCAGCACTGCACGAGCTCTTGCTTGAATTCAGGGCATGCTTCGCAAGCTCGTCTAAGGTACGCCAGACTTCGGTTACAAGGCACAGGATCATCACATGTGACGACGCACGCCCGATACACCAGCAGCCTTACCGCGTGTCGGCAAAGGAACGCGCAGCGAGACGGCGTGATCGAACCTTCCAACAGCTCATGGTCGTCTCCGGTCGTTCTCGTCAAAAGGAAAGACGGAACGCTACGCTTTTGCGTCGACTACCGGAAGCTCAACAACGTGACTAAAAAGGACGTGTACCCACTGCCACGTATCGACGACTCGTTAGATAGACTACGGCGTGCCCAGTACTTTTCGTCACTCGATTTGAAAAGTGGATACTGGCAGATCGAGGTAGACGAACGAGACCGCGAGAAAACTGCCTTTGTGACTCCCGACGGCCTTTACGAATTTCGAGTGCTCCCTTTCGGTTTGTGTTCAGCCCCAGCAACTTTCCAGCGAATGATGGATACTGTCCTCGCTGGATTGAAGTGGCAGACTTGCCTTGTGTATCTTGACGACGTAGTTGTCTTTTCTGAAACATTTGAGCAACATCTTCATCGCCTGCGGCATGTGCTAGAAGCGCTCCGATCGGCTGACCTCACGCTTAAACCAGAGAAGTGCCACTTCGGTTATGAAGAGCTCAAGTTTCTCGGACACGTCGTCAGCGCCAAAGAAGT
This sequence comes from Dermacentor silvarum, assembly GCF_013339745.2. NCBI lineage: Eukaryota > Metazoa > Arthropoda > Arachnida > Ixodida > Ixodidae > Dermacentor > Dermacentor silvarum. The sequence goes on along the minus strand of NC_051159.1, from coordinate 188,004,010 downwards.
TCGATCCAATCCCGACAAGCTTGCCGCTGTAGCAGCTTTTCCTCTTCCTGCCGACAAGAAGGCCGTCCGACGCTTCCTGGGCTTGTGTGCGTATTATCGCTGCTTCATCGACAACTTCTCGAAGATTGCGGAACCCCTGACTCGCCTTACCAGGGATGACACGCCATTTGCCTGGACGAATGAGCAACAAGCGGCCTTCGCTGAACTACGCCAACGCATGCAGTCAGCACCTGTCCTGGCACATTTCGACGAAGAGGCTGACACCGAGGTGCATACTGACGCCAGCAACATCGGCCTTGGCGCAGTACTCGTCCAACGTCAAGACGGCATTGAACGAGTAATAGCCTATGCTAGCCGCACGCTGTCCCGTGCCGAGGCGAACTACACTACTACAGAAAAAGAGTGTCTCGCGGTCGTCTGGGCGATCAGGAAGTTTCGCCCTTATCTCTACGGCCGTCCCTTCAAAGTGGTGACCGACCACCATGCTCTATGTTGGTTGGCGAACATACGCGATCCTTCAGGACGGCTGGCACGGTGGAGCTTGCGGCTACAGGAATTCGACGTCACCATAGTTTATAAGTATGGCCGCAAGCACGAAGACGCCGACACGTTGTCGCCTGCTCCCGCCGAATCTTTCAGTCGACAGTCAGAGGACGACGACGGCTTCCTGGGCGCCCTTACTACGTCGGACTTGGTCAAATCGCAGCGTGACGACGCTGAAATTCGACCTCTCATCGACCACTTAGAGGGCCGTGAAACAACCATACCACGCCATCTACGTCGCGTCTTGACGTCCTTCTGTCTACGAGACAATGTGCTGTACAAGAAGAACGCCCGCCCGAATGATCGAGCCTGCCTCCTAGTAGTTCCCAAAGACTTGCGGGATGATATTCTTTTCGCTTGCCACGACGAGCCTACATCTGGCCACCTCGGCTCCTCACGAACGTTTGCTAGAGTGCGCGAGATGTATTACTGGCCCGGACTTTCAGCAAGCGTCAAGCAGTATGTGAAAGGCTGCCGTGAATGTCAGCGACGAAAGTCACCACCCCTGAAGCCCGCTGGGTTATTGCAACCCATTGAACCACCTCATAAGCCATTCGACTAAGTCGGCTTGGACATTCTTGGGCCTTTTCCTCTGTCAACCGACGGCAACAAGTAGATGATTGTCGCCACTGACTATTTAACCCGCTATGCCGAGACAGAGGCGCTCCCACGAGCCACGGCTTCTGAGGTAGCGCAGTTCTTCATGTGTCACATTGTATTGCGCCATGGTGCCCCAGCCACTGTTATCACAGATAGAGGAACGGCGTTCACGGCACAGCTCACGGACGAAATTTTTCAACTAAGCAACACCAGGCATCGAAAGACGACCGCTTACCATCCGCAGTCCAACGGCCTTACGGAGTGATTAAACAAGACCATCACAGACATGATCTCTATGTACATCGACGTCCAGCACAAAACATGGGATCGTATCCTGCCTCATGTGACCTTCGCGTATAATACCGCCGTACAAGAAACAACGCGCTTCACACCATTTCGCCTTGTCTACGGCCGCGAAGTACAGACGATGCTGGACGCTATGCTTCCGTGTCACGACACCGAGCACCTAACTACTGACGCCGAAGAATTTGCTCAGCGCGCTGAGGAGGCTCGCTAGCTCGCGCGGCTGCACATCGGTGAGCAGCAACACGCAGATGCACGGCGTTATAACATCCGTCACCGGCAAGTGCGCTACAGTCCCGGCGACCAAGTGTTGGTGTGGACCCCTGTTCGCCGCCGTGGCCTTTGTGAAAAGTTGCTCAGGCGGTATTTTGGCCCCTACAAAGTGCTGCGCCGCATCAGTGACGTCTACTATGAAGTCGTTCCAGACAGTGCGGCGCAAACACGGCGCCGACAACCACCTAGTTCTGACGTAGTTCACGTCGTACGCATGAAGCCCAACCTTGCGCTTTAGTGATTTTTACGCGCCCATTTGCACCTAATGCACTTACCTCTCCGTTTATAGAGAGGTAGAGAATTGTTTCTAGCTACGCTGCTGTAGCTCTCGCTGTGTTCTGTGCGCGAGCATCTTCATTGAGCGTGTGTTGTTTTTTTTAGGGGCGAAGCTCCTTAGGGTGTGGGTCTGTCCGTCCTCTGTAGTATGTAGTAGTAGTAGTAGTAGTAGGTAGCCACGTCTACTTTTATGAAAAAAAAATTCCGAAAGCTGTGTCTGTACGCGGAATCGAACCAGGGAGCCCTCGCTTCCGAACGCGCGGCGCTAACCATTACGCCACGAAGCGCACATGGACACACGCGCCACGATGACAATAAATACCCAACATTAACGAAAGACTGTGCGTTTCTAACGCGTTTGTGCTAGCGCGTTACGGCCCGTGTAAGAAGCTGGTATAAGACGCTGTAGCCTCTCCGCCTTACCCCCGTATTCATAAACGCTGATGGCGTCGGCAAACGCGGTGCACGTTCCGGCATGTGTAAACGGCTGCGTAAGACGCTGTGGCCTCTCCCCCTTACTAGAGAGTACTGCACGTTTCTAACGCGTTTGTGCTAGCGTCCCCTTAAGCGGGAGATGGCGCAATTATAATGAAGGGCGCTGTTATAAAATAGGAATGACGTCACATATGGCGCGTGTCATTGGTGGAAGTCAATCGTTCGATTTAGTGCGGCGAAACTGGGCGAATTACACGGAAGATTCACGGTTTACCGATGATTCCCTCCGGAGCTTCGCCCACTCATCATCATTCACCCCGTGTATATGCGGTGTTTTATTGCGATAGCAATTATATGGACACTCAAAAGTAGATTTCTGCCGGCGTCGCCGTCGCCGTCGCCGTGAGGTTCCGTATGACGTCATTTGGAGAAGAAATCGTCGCCGCGCGCCGAACGCTGTATGTGCGAGTGAAAGGGCGCGAGGGGCGCGTCTTTCACGGGGAGTGAACGCACGGCGGAGAACAAACGCGCGTTCTGCGCCGTGCTCGCTTAAGGGCTGCAGAAGTAGGCGTCTCTGTTCTCCTTCACAATCACCATGTATGTAGAGCAAACGCGCCTTCTTCCGACGAGCGAGAGGCCGTGGGGGAGGGGCAGGGAAGGGAGGCGACGTTTAGCTGCGGCACGCAGTGCCTATTTATATCAGAGGCTCCGGCAACAGTCACCAACGCCGCACGCATTTTGAGCGAACGCGGGCAAAACGCCGATGGCGTCGACAACAGTTCTGCGTGTTGCCGATGCTGCTGCATGTCCAAGTTTATACAGCTGATAAAGCTAATATCATTACTCCGTATAGCTCTCTACAAGTTTGCTATCGCAATTGATGCTTCGCCTTTCAGGTGAAACTGCGACAACCTTTTTTTTTTCCCTTTCCCACACCACTTCTTGAGCATCGAGCCGATGCTCTTTCCGAGGAAGGGGGGAAATGTCACCTGTAGTAGTGGGCATAGGGCAAGCGCAGAGGCGCAAGAAGAAAGAAGTGCGCGTGCTAACCGCCCCCGCTCGATAGTTGCCTCTCGCCGCCGTTTTCGCCAGAGCCCAGCCGCTCTCAATAAACGTCGTCAGCCCCTTTTGAAGACGCGTGGCAACATATATATATGCTGTATCCCTGATTGCAAAGAAAGATAATCCTTTTGCCTTCAAGTGTTAACCTGGCGTTTTATGTTTACGCCACGAAATTTTCCGACCAACGAGAGGTATACAGCTTCGCTGTAAAAATTATGCGTGGCTCTGCTACCGCAAACACCGGAGACCAGCGGAGCTGGGGAAAGCCTACCAAAGTAGTGGCAAACCACACACTTAGTTTCCTGGTGCTCAGGATTTCTTCGCGATGTTCTGATGAATTCAACCGGCCACGTTCACAAGCCTCCGGATCTTAATTTCTTCGCCTACGCGAACTCTCGGCTTCCCTCAATCTAAATTCGGGATGTTCTCTTCTGCGACGCTTGCTTTCAGCTTCCCTAGCTCTCGCTTCAGTCTTTCGGAAGTAACAATACTCGCGGACAACTTTCTGTGGCAATGAAGGGAGCGCTACGGAGGCAAAGCGCGCACAAGTGAGAGCGCTTCTGAAAAGAGTCCCGCGTTTTAATCCACGTTGGTTTAGGCTGGGGAAGAGAACACATAAACAGTTCATTAGCAACAGTTAAATGCGAGATAACGCACCACTGAGCGTAAAAGTTTACTTACTTTACGGCTTTTTCCTTCCGCGTCTGGGCAAACGCGAAACCGTCGCACGTGGAAGCTGCGTCGATTCAGCATCTGTTCGGACAACGCCTCCTCTAGTTCGGAGCAACCCAAAGCACTGTCAGACGCTGCCGGACTACTTGGCGCGGTAACACATGTGCAGCATCCACGCGCCCGCAGCTTTCCCTTCATTGCCACAGAAAGTTGTCCGCGAGTTTAGTGTCCAGGTGTGTGGTGGAAACCTGCTGAGCCGGCTCCAGAGGCATCGGCTGTAGTCACGGACACCAGGCGCGTTCGGCGCGAACGCGGGGAAACACGATCGGCGTCGGCAGCAGCTCTACGCACCCCACTACTGCAGTGCCTAGAGTATACCTACTAGGCGCTGCACACCAGGCGCGTAGCCAGGGGGGTGGGGGGGGGGGGGGGGGCTTCGCCCCCCCCCCTTGAAATTTTTTCGAGCTATCATGCACCGCCGACCAAAACAACCACCGGCGCCGGGAATCATTCTGGATTTCGTCTAGATGTCCTTTTGACGCTCAAAAAGATATTTTGGCGCGAAAATTGCGAACTCAGGCTGAATTTCGTGGCAACGACCATGCACCTTTAGTCACATAACGTAAGATGCCCCAGCCGAGCGCAAAGTTTCAAGTGCTTTTCGATAGCGAGCAGCCGCGTCGCGGCATCTCGCAGTGGCCCCGGAATCTACGGAGCGCATGGATTTCAATTCCGAAACTTGATGGGTATAAAGTTCTCATAAACTTTTGACCCAAAAGGTGCACTGACATTTCCCAAGGCGTGCTTCCGATTTTTAATTCTGGAACTTTATCGGTGTAATGGAATGTTTAGGATATTTACGCAAATCTTTAGGTAAATCAACGACAGAAAGTAAGCTCTTGGCCTATAAAGCTTATGTAAGACCGATCCTCGAATACGCCGCAGTAATTTGGGACCCCCATAAAAAAATTAACATCCAAAAGCTCGAGAAAGTACCGAGGAAATCGGTTAGATTTATTTGTAACTCTTATAGTTGGAGAACATCCCCTACAGCCCTTTTACAGACAGCCAACTTGGAGAGCTTGGAGACAAGGTGGGTATCGTGATAGACTAAAACTTTTCTATTTAGCGTATCATGACAAATTAGGAATAGATAAGAATTTATACTTTCAACCAGTAGAGCGACGGCAAACTCGATCCTTCCACTCCAGGAAAGTCAGTGAATATTAGGCCAAAACAAATGCTTTTAAAAACTCGTTCTTCCCGCGTACAATCCGTAACTGGAACGACCTGTCCGCTGAGGTGGTCGAAAGCCCCACTATTTCGTCTTTCATGTGCGCGCTTGATCGTTTGCGATAAGTACTTGCCTTATATGTGTCATGTGTATTTGTCATGCGTTTTCATTCATGTACGTTTGTTTCTTTTTTTTTTTTTGAAGAGCTGCGATATCGAATACGCACCAAGGTAGATATACCTTGTAGCGAAGCTTCCATAAAAGCCCATACGTTTAAAACATGGCGGTTCATCTGCGGTTCATGAGGCTTAGCGCCATCTGTGTGAGGAGGGAACACTTCCGGCGGAAGAAAAATAATGTGACGTCATATGCATTAAAAACAGAAGTGACGTCATTTTGTTCTCATAGGCGCGAAACTTGATTTCGGAGGCCTGACATTAGAGCTGTATATTCAAATGCCCCGCCATTCGACTTGATGGGCGTTCCGAGCTTTCAGCGCGCAAAGCGGCGCAGGAAAAGGTCAGCCGTATACGGGTGCCTAAATAGCTCCGCTGCACAGAACATACTTTCTTTGGAGGCCGATGAGCGCTTTGGGCGTAGAGTGCTCGTCCTTTCGTTGGACGCCAAGCCCGTCGGCCCGAAAACAACTAAATTACACAATTATCTGGCTGTCGCAACTTACTGCTTTTGACTGAATGGCTTAAGAAACAATGAAACTACCCGCGTCACCAAATTTAGACAAACGTCGGCAAGCAAAACAACACATGTGAGGGGGGCGTATTGTAACCGGTGAATTTTACGAGCGCGCCTTTCTGCACACTTCAAGAGCTGCATTGCATTGTAAGTGATAGCGGCTTCAAGACCCGCCGCTATCGGTGGGCGCTCTTACGGTCGGCGCTAAAAAAAGGCATTTATTGATAATGATCAAGTAAAACAAAATTGTCCCTTCTTTTCTCGTCATGCGTATATAAAATTGATTAGGAACTTTATTTTCGTTGAATGAATCTAACTGTGCCTCCCTTTATTTATAAAACGCTTTTTTCGTTCCTAACGGTTGTTCCCTCCAGACATAGTCGCGCTTCAATCGCTGCTCCCATTACCACCCTTGCTGATGTCGGTGACAATTTGTTCTGAACCGCTTTTCGCCCGAAGCTTCGCGACCTATGTGAATCGACCTTGCTACGCGCTTGTTATGCGTAGTGCCGAGTGCTGTCGCACGTCACGCGCAACGTTAGAATGCCGTTGGTACGGAAATTTTGTAGCCTTGTATTTCACCTATTCTTGTATTGTTTCTTGTTTGACATAAATGAGCTGCGATATCATATACTAACTTCGTTATGCACAGTGCCGAGTGCTGTTACGCGCAACGTTAAGCTGCTGTTGATACGGAATTGTTGTATCCTTGTATTGTTTCACCTATTCTTGCATTGTTTCATACCCACTCCTGCCCAAGGTCTGACACTCAGGCCGGCAGTATGTACCAAATAAATAAAATAAATAAATAAATAAATAATGTTCTCATAAACTTGGGCCAAGATGCGCGCACTCGAACGCGCGTGTCCAAGCCGTTCTAGAAATGGAAGCACGCGCTCGCAATCTTCCACACACACACGAAAATATTAAATATCACCATGACTGTCAGCTGGCATCTCATAATTTTCTCTAACATTTTCAGGAAGCGTGCCCAATGTGATCGACCAGCTGGACCATGGCAGGCACAGTAAAATAAGAGAAAACAAAAAAGTTCACGGCCTATTAAATTTGAGACAGTTCTTCTTTGCGGGCGTCAAGGTCTGGCTCTCCGTGGCGATAGGGACACTGGTCTTATGGATTTAAGCAAAGCCCCCGCTGAAAATACTGGTATTTCCAGAGCGCTTCTTCGCATGCGAGCTGATTGTAGAGATGCATAGCTGAAGACCCATTTGGAAAGTTGTCCCAGTAATACCTCGTATTTAAACCAGATGTACAAAACCAAATTATAGAAATTTGTGATGAAATTATCAAAGAAAGCCTAGATGCAAAAGTGAACGCTGCAGGCTGCTTCTCCGTACTTGCTGACGAAACGACGGATATTGCTGGAATCGAACAGCTTACTGTTTTTGCAAGGTACCTAAACAAGGATGTCAACGATATTGAAGAAGTGTTTTCATGTTTTAGCACAGGAATAGATGCCCTCTCTCATTGAGACTGCAGGTTATATGTATATGTGTACAAACTGCTGCAGATTCTAGTCACCCTTCCAGTGCCACTGCCAGCGCAGAGAGATTTTCAAACATGAGATTACTAAAAAACTACTTGCGCTCTACAATGTCTGAGGAACGCATGGTTATGCTGGCGCTTCTATACGCCCACAGAGACGTCGCCATCAACGTGTCCGAAGTTATTGAACGCTTCGCTAAACTTCTGTGCCGAGTGAAGTTTATCATTTAGATAGCGAAGCAGCAAAAATCAATGCATGTAAAAATATATGTTCCTTCACGTTCCTGTATAAGCTCGTAATTATGAAAATGTATGACTGTTCATTAGCTTTTCAAAGCACAGAAATGTTCACCGTTTACTTTAACAGTTGGCATCATGATCAAAATTATCATGCGAATACAAAAATTACGAGGACTTCATTAACCAATTTTGACAGACCTTGCTCATTGAAAGCCCAGCCCACGCGGCGTTTCCCAAAAGCGCACTCGGATGTTGGGTAAATCAACTTGCCGCATCATCTGTGGCTTTCGTTTGTCCTTTTCTTTCCTTTTTAGCTACATGCTTTTGCTTCTTTTTTGAAACGAAGCAATGCCCTTCTTTAATTTTAGGTGCAGAATAATTGTTGCCGCTGTGCAGGCAGTTAAAATACGCATTTTCGTATTGATTTCTGCATTCTTTTTTTATTATTCTAGCCACATGGTGCTGTCGCGACCGCAGCATGGCCCAAATGCATATCACGATTTTTGCGATCATAGTTTTGTTCTTGCCAGGATCGTCTGTCTTTATACTCGAATGCGTGAAGTTTACTATCTGTGACTGCGCAACATGTTTATTTGTCTTGTTTGACGCATTATATACAGTGACGTTTCCTTAGATACGTGGATTTATTGCAGACTTATACGTATATTTAAATATCTTGTTGCGAGGTTTTGTGTATATAAGCACTGAACTTGGTTTCCAGCCCCACTTTCTTGCCGTTTATCTTCGCATTTGTATATTCCATTCTGTCTTCGCATTTCTAATGTATATTTTGCAGAACTTCTGCTTTTATATGCACTCACTGTTGCGACTATAATTTCGGTGCAATTACTCACAATATACCACCGGTAACTGCTGCTCCTGCGCAATCCATTGCAACGAATGACAGCGTCATCGAGATTTTTCCTTGGTCGTTGCATATGTACAAAAATGTAAACAAGGTTGTTGAATGACAAAGATTCATCAAAATATTTGTCCTCAACTTGTTCATTTTATGGCCTTTACATTTTTCATATCAGCTGCCTGCACTGCTTTGCTGGTTTTGAACTGATATAGTTCTAAAGTTCGCGAGATATTTTCTGTACTTATTAAATAGGAAAAAAAAACGCGGAAGCATTGATATCAGTTATTTCTGCCACAAATTTAGGGACACACGAGTATACTCTTTTATGAAAAAAATACATGTTTTACTTGTCTTGACAGTGCGTAGCGTTCGATAATTCGTTTGCAGCATCTAATTTACAATGGCATTGGCAATGGCAATGCAGTTATTATGCATGTATTTGATGCCTCGACAACTTCTATAAAGAGGAGGCCGCATGCAACTTGAGCCCCCCCCCCCGAACAAAATTTCTGGCTACGCCACTGCTGTACACTACCACATGCCTTCACTCCTCCTCTCCACCTCACATCCGCATGCTATTTTTAGACTCTGCTTTCACTCTCTCTCAGCTCTCTCTCCCACAGCTCGGCGAAGCTATCGCACAGCTGGTATGGGATATGGAGTTTTGTGTTTACGCCACGAAATTTTCCGGCCAACGAGAGGTATACGTACAGCTTCGCTGTAAGAGAATGAAGCCAGCGCTGTGTGCTATGATGCACTGACAAGGAAGATTATAGAAGCACATGCGAAGATTGTTTCGCATGTACTTCGTTGTTTTATCAGATCACGCATCTGTGGTTCCTCTGATTAGATCTGCTGTGAACGCGCCTTACATTTTCACTCCTTTCGTTGCCCTGTCTTTACACTGGGGCGCCCATTACCCGGCATTTATTCGGTGAAAGACCTTTGTGAAAGGCTTCACCTTGTCTTGTCAGGTGACTGGAGCTCACTGAACACATCACATAGTGTAATATGGCTGCGCACTTCGATACAAAGACATAACACAGTGAATAAACACGAGCGCTGTATTGCAACTATCGGTTTATTGCTGGGTGACCATACCTAATTACACGTTCCAACGCATGCGTCGACCACCACTTCAGCGAAGAGATTGATAGAGTTTTGACCACTCATACGAGCTTACAACCATCATGCTGCACGAAACCTCATGCTTGACAAGCCTTCACACTGCACTAAAAAGAAGAAGAAAAAAAATAGCGAAAAATGGAGAAAGACCAGTGGTCATTCCCTACGTGCACACTGTTTCGCACAACCTTCGTAAAATAGGTCGAAAGGTTGGTGTCGACGTGGCATTCTCAGCGCCGATGCGGTTGTCAGCACTCTGCAAAAAAGTAAACACACAGAAGAAGCCAACGGATGTCGGAGCCATCAAGCACAAGCCACCGTACGCCACCTGTACGGAGCGGGTTGTCTATTCGATTCCGCTGCAGCGTCATAAGGTGTACGCTGGCCAGACAGTAGATGTCTTAACACAAGGCTCACATAGCATAATTACCATTGCTCTAGAAAGGATACCGGCCACCTTGCCTTCCATTGTAGGGATTGCGGCGGCGAGCCGAAACTGAAAGAGGCGAAAGTGGTGTGCAGGGAAAGAAACAAGCTGTCACGTGAAATTATATATAGAAGCAGCTGAGATTTCGAAGCGGATGGAATAGCGCATCAGTTTTCCCTCAGTCGCATTATCTGACAAAGAAAAAAGGTTCCTATGCATCTGAACGCGGCAATGTCAGATGGTACGGTTCACTCGCCTTCTTCCCCCCTTTTTGTTCTTTTTTCTTATTTTTAGTGCCGTGTGAAGGCTTGTCAAGCATGAGGTTTCGTGCAGCATGATGGTTGTAAGCTCGCATGAGTGGTCAAAACTCTATCTATCAATCTCTTCGCTGAAGTGGTGGTCGACGCATGCGTTGGAACGTGTAATTAGGTATGGTCACCCAGCAATAAACCGATAGCTGCAATATTGTATCGAAATGCGCTGTCATATTATTAAACAACTAGCCCACTAGTATGTCTGCACGGATTTCTCCGAGAGCGCGACCAAAGAAACACTGACAGAGAAACAGGCCCCTATAAATTCGCTATTGTGAAGAAATTATCATTACGGGCTGCCTCACCTGAGCTTACTGCTGTCTTCGAAACCGCACTCGGTAAGTTATTGAGGCCGAACATTGCTTTACTGAAGAGTTTTCGAAAGTAGCTGTAAGCCATTATAGAAAATTTGGATCAAATGTAATTTTATCTTAAATGTGACTTTTCCTAAGTCGTACCTGCATTATCAGATATATGTATGTATGCGCACCCGACGGGATGATCGTGCTCATTGCAATAATATATAGACCGCTATAATGAATCAAAATCGTGTCTCTCGAGGTTGGATTCTCTCAAGACTCTAAAAGTGCTCCATGCGTACAAGGAAGTGTAGAGGCCGGATTTATTCTTCATCGAAGCTTCGTCGGCCACATAGAAAATGAACGTCCCCACACGGAATACTACGTGCTTCGACGCGTTCACTGTATAGGGGGAAGCCACGGTGGAGCATAGCAGTAGCGCACCCAGGATCTCTGCCAGGGGGGACTTTTGTGTGTGTGGGGGGGAAGCAAGTACTTTGCATAATATGTAGCTTTCTTGCTTTAGCCAGAGGAATCCAACAGCAAATAAAATGCATGGTAATTATAATAATTATGGCACCATGGATGATGACGATGTTTATTTCTTCAGCGATTTACTCAAGGTAATTTAACACGGCCTCAGGAGGGGGGAGGTTACAACACCGAAGCCCCCCCCCTCCGTCGGTGCGCCACTGGAGCATAGGCTTACCGTTGTACGCACGGAAGTTGCCGACATAGTTGTGCATGTTTAGAGCTCTGTTTATGACGCGGTAAGTGCTCAAGATTGGCGGTGGTGGTGGTGAAAAACTTTTATTTGTCTAATAGAGAGAGTTTGGGGGCCACAGAGTGCCCCGCTACATGGACGGCGTCCCTAGTCCGGGACACCACATGACTAGGGACGCCGACCATGTAGCGGGGCACTCTGTGGCCCCCTGCCCCAAGCGTGGCGTCACCATTCATTCGCAGGCGGGAAAAGACATGATCATAGTGCAATCTGCGCAACTGCAGGTCTGACTGCTTTGCTTCTCGCTCGCGTTGCGTCGAGACGATAGAGGTCGCCGATGCAGATATCAAGGGGCGCCGATCTCCCCTCCCCAGCACGCGAGTATTTCCGGCCCCGATGTTCGGTGAAGGCAAATGTGGATCAAGGTGAGGCGGATAAACAACGCTCGTTCTCGCTCTCTTTCGAGGTTTCCTCCTTCCTTCTTTCTTTCTTAATTTTTTATTATTATATATATAATCGTTTTCTGCTAACAAAGCGCGAAACATGCGTCTGGCTTTCTCTATATTATTTTTTTTTCCTCTGCTGTTTCTCTTTCGCACGCAGTGAATAGGTCAAACCCGCCGTTGTGGCTTTGGCGTTGCGCTGCTACGCCCGATGGCGCGGAATCAAATCCAAGCCGCATTTTGATGGGGGTGAAATGCAAAAGGGTTTTATGGGCTCAAAGACGCGCATCGCAAGCTTTGGTTGTGCTGTAAAAGGTCCGTTATTATCGTAAATTTGTGGCTTGAAAACGTTCTTTATGTTTTCAATAGCTTGTAGAGGCTGTCTGCCGGCCTTGCGCAAAAAATGAGGGTATCAGGATATAATATGGAGCTTACAAATATCTAATCGGCGCGGGTAATCTCGACAAGACTGGCACAAAGCACCGATCGAAAGGGACGCGCGTTTATTTTTCTGGAAGCGCGAAAAATCTTGCCCGCTAGTGTACAACGTAAAAAATATTTGGTTTTCAGGTCATTGTGGGTAGCAATGGGCTTATGGGCGTAGTTGATTTATGATCGCCTGGCTGTAAAATTTCACTGTTGCGCAGTTACCAATCGTTTAATTACTGTTCAGCTCCCTTCAGGCGCCGTTGAGGCGCCTTCGCCAGTAGCGTCAGATGGCGAGTTCAAACGTGCACGCGCCTACGAAATGCTGGAGACTGTAAACGACGCGAGTTGACGCTGTCCTATCTAGACAGAGCGGCGCCGCCACGCCTTCGTGTTCGCGGCCGACCTTGGCCGGCCACTCTGAGCAACAACGAACAGAAACAGCGTAAAACACGCCCGTTGTAGACGCGGCGCAGTGGACTTCACTTGGGATGCACACTGCAGACAGATCGCGCACGCTGAAGCTTCTACAAGGAATATATCGGTGGCGCAGAAAGCGTCGATGAACTTTGCTTTTTAAACCAGCCGGTCCTCCCAGTGATATATAATCTTTCAGTGACGCGCTTGGAAACTGACGATATCTCGACCCAACGTTTTTCATTAATAATAATATTAACAATAATATATATATATATATATATATATATATATATATATATATATATATATATATATTGGTCAGCACGCCATCAGTAGTTTTGGAAAGACAGTGAATACTGTTTCTGCATAGTCGTATATGCTAATAAAGTAGTGTTAAGCACTATTGTAATGAGGAAGAGGAAACCAATGTACTCGGTCATGAACATATAAAAAAGATATTCGTTGCAATGGGTCATTGTATTCTCAGGAAGGCACAGGCATGAATCGGCAAGCTACATGTTGTCCTGCTCAAACCTGAGGCCCCTGCAATGGCTGAATGGCTACGAAGTGTAGAATTGGTTAACCTGCACGAGCTTGTGGTTGGGCATATTGAGGTGCTTAGGTTTGAGTTGGTTTCAGCACCGACTAACCAAACCATGCACATTGCTCAGTGCTTGAATATATTCGTGAGTATTATCCAGATGCTGTGGTGACTTTCTGAAAGTTTTTTCATGCGTTACCCTGCCATTGCATGCCGCAAATATGCATGAGGCTGTGTGCATTACCTGTTTCCGGTCTGAACTTTCTTTAATAAAATGAAAACTATATTACACGCATCTGAACGACAAAACTATATTACATGCATCTTTAACTGTGTTTCTCTATTTAGTTCCTGCATTTTTTTTCTTATTCTTAGAAAAGGACCCTTTGTAGTTTTCCCTATTATTGACTAATCTGCAGCCTTTTTCTTATTTAATGCATTAAACTGCTGCATTTTTTCATTTATGCCTTGTCTTTTAAAAACCTGTAGTCGTCATTCTGCTCTGCACCCAATACCCTCTACCACATGGTATGGGAATGTCGACAAAACCCATCGACACCACCCATCACCGGACCAACCGTCGAGCAGTGGGAGGCCCAGCTGACAAGCCCGAGCCCTGAAGACCAGCATCGCCTGGTGAGCAGGGCCAAGCTATCAGCTCAGGCCCACGGCATCCTGGACTAGGGACGCCGCCCACCTCGGACGATCTTACCGTCTGCTCATCTCTAAATAAAGTTTATTCCTCCTCCTATCGTAAACTTTACATGTTGCCATTGTTTTTTTTTTTTTTTGTATGACTAATTCTTGTCATCATGCATATAGGAGATCCCATTTAAGTTTCTAACTACGGGACCTCGTTCTGTATATACTTATCATGTAATTATCCCCATTTTTGTATTGAATAAACTGATGCTGATTCTGAAGAATGAAGAAAAAATTGTAAGAATACCCACTCTATAGTCTTTGCAATGAATTGAACGGTTTTCTCATAAACTGCCAAAAACTAAAATGCATTGTAAGCGGCATGTGGTTCTTCAGACATTTTAATTCAAACTCATAATGGCGTGAAATATGGCCACAGATTATACGAAACCTTCCGTGGTTGCTGAGTGGTTACGGTGTTTGGCTGCGAAGCACAAGGTCGCGGGATCAAATCCCGACCACAGCGGCTGCATTTTGATGGGGGCGAAATGCAGAAAACACCCGTGTACTTAGATTTAGGTGCACATTAAAGAACCCCAGGTGGTCCAAATTATTCCGGAGTCCCCTATTACGGTGTGCCTCGTAATCAGATGGTGGTTTTGTCATGTAAAACCCCATTAAAAAAAGATTATGTAAAAATCATTTTTGTGCTACTGCTACCCAAGGCACGTTATATGCATTAAGCAGCAGGCTTCAAAATTAGAGTGCAGGGGCCTAACCTCAGTGTGATGGGACTCATGGACATTTGTGGAATTTCAAGAGCCATATTTATCTGCATGACAAAATCAAAATATGTAATAAGCCTTGCCAACACCCATGTTCAAGAAAATAGTTTTGTTGTTTAATTTTCTCAGTGTTGGATACAACCACGCAACCTTGTTGTTGTTGCAGAATAAACTCAATTCAATTCAAGTTCTTGCAAAACATTATGATTCCTATCTAAATCATTGAATGAGGAAAGGTTAATGTACTTAATCTTTATGCAAGCGCACATATGTATTAAAGGTTGCAGTCTTACGTTGCCTTACATGCATGGGCTCGCTCACAATTTTAAGAATTGCAACGAAGGCTGGTGTCATGGTTGTCGCTTCAGCCCCGAGCAAGGCCTTGTCTATGTGCTTCCTGGTGAATGGCACGCTTGAGCAAAAAGACTTGCAAAAAAGCACATAGAACAATGTTAACATTCTACTTTTAGGCATAATTTACCTGATACCTTTGTACTGTGGTGAAGTATATATTGGACAGACTGAAAGATGTTTTAATGAATTGACAAGAGAGTAAAAAAGGTTCAATTAAATTGTTTTCAGCAATCAATTTGTCTGAACGCATACGACAGCACAAATTAAAAGTTCAATTTCAGAACACCAATTTCATCACTCCGAACTGCTAGCACCAACTGTCAAGAGTGTTATTGGAAGTCCTGACCATTGAAAACCACCATGACACTTGCCTCAGCACTCCTCCAATTAAAAAAATTGCGAGGTCTTACATGTCAGATCCATGACTGATTATGAGGCATACGTGGTAGTGGAGGACTGTGGATTAATTTTGACCATTTGGGGTTCTTTAATATACACACTCCTTCAATTTCACTGAGAGACAAGCAGGAAAAATACCTTTGACAAGCACTATGTCACGTTTGATCAAGACAATAACCTGCGCTATCAGATTGACAAGCACCTCTGCGTTGGTTGTGGATGACCACACCTGGATTTCCTTTTTTATTTTATCCTTCAGATCTTATGAGCACCTTTTTTTTGAGCCTGGTTATAAATTTGTGTTCTTTTACTGATATTGCTGCATTCCTTTGTAGTTTTTATTTTTTAAATATTATTGTTATTTTTTTAAGGGGGAAGGGGGAGGGGTACTTGTTTGCACCCGTGCATACTGTCAGGCTGTAAGCAAGCAATTGCTTCTTAGGTTGGCAGTTAGATTAACATAAGAATTTTTTTCTGTGCCTTTCTTATTTATTTCCTGTTGCTATACTCAGTCATGTTGCCTTATTTCTGTTTGTAACTTTAGGCTGTACATTACAGTTATCATGAAGCAGCTCACTGAAACGAAACCTTTTCTGACATACGCGCAAGAAAAAAAAAAAAGAAGAAGAAGGAAAACTGGGTATTGTTACAATTATGGTATCAGAGCAAACTAAAATTTCATTTTTTAAAGCTAGTGGTTCTTGCTTGTAGGGTTCAGAAATTTAGAGCTGCTCCCAGTAGAGTTCATGTCTGAAAGGCACAACTAAGTCAGTAGCTGTAATTGCACATTGAAAAATTACCTCGCAGCGGCCACTATTTTGTATTCATATATGTGTTAAGTGATTAACTGTTGTCAAACAAACATTAAGGTTGCTGGAGAGAGAGAGAGATAGAACTTTATATTATTGCTCAGTAGATTAATGAGCAGGCAGCCTCAGTCCAGGCCACCTCTGTCAGCATACTTGTCGGTGGAGGCAACATATCGACAAGGGGACTTGTCTGTTTCAGGGCAGACCTGATCAAGACAAGTTCCCTTGTTGAGACTTAATTGGCTCCAGTGACATCCTAGTTCGATCATAGTTCATCACTTCAAGCCTCCATCTTCCTGTGAACTTCTCGCTTGCGTGTATGTGTTTATTTAATTTGTATGAATTCTGAGGACACATGGTTCTAGCAGGGAGGGCTACAAATACATCCAACAAGCGAGACCAGTGAAGGATAATACAACAATGAAAAACAGACAATTATTAATACAAGATTGTGACCTGATTACCGATTCCATTCTGTTATAGTATGGAGAAAGAAAATATGTGCTGGTTCATGCAAAGTACGGTGTTATAGCATCCTGTCAACGGTGACGAGTTGGTCTGGTCAATATGAAGATGGGTCGAGCGATAAATTGAATTGGTATGAAGTATAACTTAAGGAATTGACGTCTCTCTCCCCTTATTCTAAAGCTTGAACAGTTTGATGTCCTCATAATTGCCCTTATTTAGGTGGGGCAATGAGAAGTTGAAAATTGGTTGAGTATGAATCAAGTAGCTTTTCTCTGGATATTTGTAGCTGCTTTCTCTAAGAATAGGTGATGAATCTAAGTAAGATGTATAAAGTAGCACTGATTATTATAAAGTAGTCCTGATATTATTATTATTATAAAGTAGCACTGATATATTACTTGACACGTCATGTGAAGTAATATGCCTTTACCTGTGTTAAGTGTCATTCTCCAGCACCATGCAATAATATTATTCTAGCTGCTATACAAGTGATTCAAACGTGTTGAATGTGCTTTGAATTTATTGTTAACTTAACCCCCCTCCCCATTCTTTTTTTCTTTCAATAACTATTAGAGGTGCAGGCTCTGTATTTATGTGTGTTGCATTCAGGCCGAGATCGTAAAGCGACACGTCTTTATCTTGGTGAAGTGCATGCCTCCTCGGGCGGATGACACTAAGCAACTGCCTGCTGACATCATGTGCCTACGTCGACTGTACCTGCATGATTATGTACTTAAAGAAAGGGAGCAATAAAGAGAGAATACAGTTTCGCACGTCGCCCCTTCGTCTTGTTTAACTCGTCGCTGCTCGGCAGTTACGCAGCGTAACTCGGCTAGTCCGAACATATCAGATTGCCGGCATCGCCCCCTGCTCCGCAAAGCACAGTCTGCAGTAATCGCTTCGCCAGCGATGGACGCTTTTGCAGCACGGTGTAAGAATAAGTAATGGCGAATTCCACTGGGAGAACAGGAGCATGGCGCCGCGCAGTGCGGAGTCGGGGGACAGCGCAGTGAGAGCAGGCACACTCGACCCGCCACTGGAATACGGCGAGCATTCGGAGAGCAGGTGGGAGGGGGACGTGTGAGGAGAAATGTACCATGTGACTAAAGCAATCGACGTCCCACCACTCTCTGCAGGAGAGCGGCAAAACACGCGTGATCGTCTTGTAATCTGTCGGGCGTAACCATGTCACCGTTTGCGGCCACGTACTACATACTTTTGTGCAGCGCCGACGCATCCCACAAAGTGTCCGCCTGCGAAGATCATCTGAAACTGCAACTTGAATCTGAAGTTGAGCTCCAGCAGCTCTCGCTGCTGTCACCGTCGAGCGTCTCAAGCACTTCAGCAAGGCGACGACGCTTTGCTGCCGCTGTCCCCCGCGCATCCAACGAGAAGCAAGGCGGACTAGAAATGCCAGGATCTGTCGCTAAATCGCTGCGAAGCTCGCTAGTATCACCGACGTCAAAAACAGCGGTACCAAAACTATAGTGCCTAGAATATACAGTATATTCTAGGCACTATAGGCTCCGTCCAGTGAACACAGGGCGCTACAACCGAATACGGCATAAAGTCGCTCAATGCGGCAAAATAGGGTGCCTACGGCAAAACGCCATGCAGCGCCAATGGTGGTAGGAATGTGAAACACTGAGACGGCCGCTTCGACCCCCGCGGCAGCGACTGAACGTGTTCCAACGCGCGCATGAGGTTGAAAATGCCGCGTGTGTTGTTTTGCGGTTTTAAGCCGATAGACTGTATTGAAAATTACTTTCGTGCGCCTATACTCGACAAAGGAGAGAAGCTGTATGTGGCGCGCCACGCTTACGACGTGAAGGAGACCGACGGCACCGACTTGAGGGCGAAGTGTCACTCGCAGCAAGGAAAACAAGTGTGCGACGTTTACTTTATCGTGCTTTTTGCGCCGTTGACGAAGTGTTTGGAGCAGATCCTGCTCGTCTGCTTCGGCATCTACGGCGGGCCGTCGTTCTCGCTGAAGAAAACAAGAGGAGCATGGTTGCGAATACTACGCAGTTCATACTGACGACACAGTGCCCTATGCATGCGGCCGCAAGCAAGAGCGCGCATGCAGTAACCGAATGACTTCTTCACGAGACGGTAAACGACGCAAACACGCCACAAAGCGCTGACGAGAGCGAGCAGTCTCACGGCGGGCGCCACTTGGTGAAGGCATTTCATGTTTAGATGTTACAAGCACTACCACTACCCCCAAAATCAACGCAAACCGAGTTTACTTACTTCGCTGAAAGTATCACAGAAAACGCAATTTAACAGTTAATTACCGGACTACACGCATGCAAGCAAATCAACAAAGATTCGCATGCAGCCTACAAGAGCATTTGAGGCACAAATTCGCGCGTGAAATTTCGCGCTACGCAAGCTTGCTGTGCAAAACGTGCTCCATGCACTTCCAACCGCGCTAAGCACACAAATACAGTTGCAGAACCTCAACCAGCTAGACCTAGCTAGGCCATAAAGCATATATAGTTACATTGACACTAGGAAAACGCTGTTTTCACAATTACTTGCTTAACTCTTCGAACAGCAACAATCCATCTTTTCCGTCGTTCTCGCTCCCACGTGCGGCCAGGATAGGATAGGAATAAACTTTATTTGTCCAGCGTTAAGGCTGTTGGTGCCCGGGGCTAGTCGGTACAGTTTCACGCCAGGCTGGCCTTCGTGACTGTAGCAGTTTTTTACGCAGCAGTACCGGCACTTGTTCCTCTTCCTTTTCCCTACGCTTTCAGTCGATGGATTAGAATTAGTCGAGTTGAAGGATGACATTGTGTCAACGCCAGAAAAGACCGAACAGCACCACCGAAGCCGCGCCTACGAATACCCCCGCGCGCTTTGGCCGTCTCATTATTGTTGGCGGCGCTGCGACAGATGGCGCAGCAAGCTAGGGTGCCTTAAAGCCCCTTGATGTTAGAAAGTAGCGACACGCTTTGATCTATGCCGCAACACCCTCGCCGGCGCGGTCAACCTCCTCTTTTATTGCGATAGCAATTATATGGACACTCAAAAGCAGATTTCTGCCGTCGGCGTCGCCGTCGCCGTGAGGTTCCGTATGACGTCAATGGAGATGAAATCGTCGCCGGGCGCCGAACGCTGTATGTGCGAGTGAAAGGGCGCGAGGGGCGCGCGCTTTGACGGGGAGTGAACGCACGGAGGAGAACAAACGCGCGTTCTGCGCCGTGCTCCCTTAAGGGCTGCAGAAGTAGGCGTCTCTTTCCTCCTTTACAATCACCATATATGTAGAGCAAACGCGCCTTCTTCCGACACGCGAAAGGCCGTGGGGGAGGGGGGGGAGGGGGGGAAGGGAGGCGACGTTTAGCTGCGGCAACAAGTGCCTATTTATATCAGAGGCTCCGGCAACAGTCACCAACGCCGCACGCATTTTGAGCGAACGCGGGCAAAACGCCGACGGCGTCGACAACAGTTCTGCGTGTTGCCGGTGCTGCTGCATGTCCAAGTTTATACAGCTGATAAAGCTAATATTATTACTCCGTATAGCTCTCTACAAATTTGCTATCGCAATTGATGCTTCTGAAACTGCGACAACTTTTTTCTGCCCCTCTTTCGCGGAGGCAGCGCATCCGCCCCGCTGAATGGCTGCGGCGCGCGAGACTACCCCGTCAGGTGACCCTGACGTCACGAAAACGGCGCGAAACTTTCTTTCGCGCGCCTTTAGTTTCTCCCGCCCGTCATGCGCAGTCCAAGTGGTGGTCGCCCTGCCGCTCCGAACGTGTGTTTCCCAAGTTTTTCCATCCTTTCGTAGGAATCTGAGATTCGTTCTCCGTGAAAATGCCTTGCTGCTGCGCGTTTCAATGCAGCAGCAGGCCAGAGAAAGGGCAAGCCTTATTTTATATCCCCCGAGGTGAACGGAATGTCGTGCGTCGGAAGCAGTGGCTCCATAACATCGGGAGAAGGGATTTCGCCCCTTCTAAGCATGCCGTTCTTTGGGAGGTGAATGTTGCAGCTTTCCTCATATTTGTGGATGAAGTTGCATGGAGATTTTAATGCTCTTCGCATAGCCGGACTCTTCGTTCAGTTCAATACAGAGCACCGATAACTGTGCATATAGTTTTTTTTAAGTGAGTCGGCTGAAATTTTCGTTGACTCTTCGAGCCGTGACAAAGCTTTTTGTCTTTTCGCGCGTGCGTTAGTTTTCAAATGTATGTAATTTGTGAGTTAATGCCTGTAACTCATATTTTGTAGTTGTGTGCGTGCGTGTGTGCGTGTATGTGTGTGCATGTACGTGTGTGCGCGCGTGTGTGTGCGCGTGTGATCCTTGCGCCTGATACTTGTAAAGCCAAGGAACTATTTTACTCTTATTGCGTACTTATTGTATCTTTGCAAAGTTTCAATACTGCGAGCATTTTTTTTTCTTTACGTACTTTATGTTGCGAAGGCATGAACCGCAATATATATAGGTAGATAAGTGGTATTATGTATTATGTATTATTCGCGCATGCTCATTAGGTACAAGCCACGCGCTTCTGATAATCTCCCTCAATTCTGATAAACTTGACATCTTGAAGTCTGTAAGTTAATTATCAAGTGCCAGTCTTAGCAGTTTCCGTGTAAGCAATCAGCCTTTTGTTTTTGTTTTTTGAGAGAGAGACTTAGGTTACTCCCAGAGGTGATAGAATGTAATTTCTCGTCGTTTCATAGTGACGGAATACAGGTGCGTGTGTAAAGTTCTATGTTGGCTGTGTCGCAAACACAGCACGTATTTTGCACAGTTGCATTGGTACAAAGGCTTTTGGCCCACTCATTTTGGCGAATTCACTTTAAGTAAACTATCACATTTCTTCTTGGTTACCTTCTCTGAGCCTTTTAAGAGCGAAGATTGTGAACCAAATTCTCGTTTATACTCTACGCTGCTTATATTGTAGGCACCCAATACACCTCCGCGTTACGGACAACCCAAGTGACGACGTAGAGGTAAACAGCTCAGCCACTGCTTGGTACTCATTTTTTCGGAGCGCTTCCGCTTGTATTTATCGAAGCGTCCTCAAAAAAAAATGTCACGACGTTCTATCGGAAACGTACTTTCGTCATGACGGTTTCAGAAAGGATAAATTCCCATACAACGCATCAAAGGGCCGAATAAACAAGCGCGCGCATTGATTCTAATGCGGCTGCAGCGAGCCACTGGAGGGTTCAGGGCCGCGCCGAGCCGGTGAGGGGGAGAAATCCGAGAGAATTGAGGAGGAAAGCGCGCGCGGGGGGGAGAGTGTCGCTACTTTCTAACATCAAGGGGTTTGGGTGCCTCGATGCCCAACGGCGGCCGCTGGCATCGAGGCACCCTAGAGTTTGAGGTATAGTAGCGGCGCCTGGTGGCGGCGAAAAACGTCATCTGGGTAGTACCAGCTTGGATAGTATTGAGCCCTGGCTGTGGCGAAGCACGTTTCTAGCCCGCGTTTTGCGTCGATTCGCACTTATTTCTCCCCTGTTTCGAGTGCGAAAAGGCTCGTCACTTCTCACAGA
The DNA here is from genome assembly GCF_013339745.2 of Dermacentor silvarum. Lineage (NCBI taxonomy): Eukaryota > Metazoa > Arthropoda > Arachnida > Ixodida > Ixodidae > Dermacentor > Dermacentor silvarum. The sequence goes on along the minus strand of NC_051159.1, from coordinate 187,981,627 downwards.
CCATGGCGACCAGGCTGCGAGCTGGCCGCAGCAAACGGACTCTCCGTGTGCCGTGGGACGTAATGCTGGAAGCAGAAGACATCGGCGACGCCGATCGGGAGAGACCTAGCTTAGCCTCGAAAAAGCGTCACCGTCGTTACTGCTGCGTCGTGGGCAGCCATGAACAAGAAAGCCTGAATCCCAACATCAGATTCTACCATTTTCCTTCAAGGCCTCACGAAGTGGACGTCGGGCGCGCTGGATAACTGCAGTTCGTCGCGCTGGGTAAGCGAAATGGATGACCGACATAGCAGCAGGCATGGCTGGTGATTCACGATTCGAGACCCGGCCACAGCGACAATTAACAATTCGACCGGTGCGAAGTGGTGAAGTGACCAGGTGTGTGCAAATAACACAAATGGTCGGGCTGATTCGGTGACAATTCACTACACCACTACGAGCAGCACAGGTTAGAGAGTTGAATGTGCTCATCCTTGACCTCAATCCAGCACGTTGAGGCAGCCCAGCAAGGTAGTATTGATTATAGCACATCGATGTTCGAGCGCTGTCATTAAAAGCTACATCAAGCGAGCAGTGCACGAGCTCGCGCTGTAGCGCGATTCGCACGTATGTACGTTACTGCGAGCTTATATGCATTGCATCAGTTATTTATCAATTGCTAAAGGGACAGATGGCCGCTACTACAGCGCAGGCATAATTACTTGTCTAGTGGCATGCAGTCAACAAAGATTGCAGGAGACCCGCCGTTTCGCGGCATGTCGAAAGACCGCTGCAGTCGCGGCGCGTACGATCGTGCGCTCGAGCATTTCCGTACACATGTCTGCTTATCGCTGCTGTGAATTCATTTATAGAAAGCATTTCCTCGCGTTTGTGCGCCTGTATCTAGCAGCGTGCAAGCCTTACCTGAAGTTCAACTTCGCACGTGTGGGACTCGCTTCACTTGCGATTGACACCGCGCTAAAACTTCGCCGCTTATTTCTTGAACGGCGTACACGTATTCGGCGTTGCATAATTTCTTGCCTTTACGCAGCATGCCACCCATGTAAAAATCTTCGGCGCTCGATATTCGCTGCAAGCCGTGGTACGACACAACCGAAAGTGGCGGGTCCATATTGTAAACGTGCTTCCCGAAGCAGACGACCGAGCTTGGTACTACCCAGTTTCGGATTGAGGGCGCTTTTTATGATGATGATGATGATTTATTGGCATCCCCTTTGAAACGGGGCGGTTACAAATAGACACCTAGCCTGCTTGATTTAATCAGGTATACTATACATGTTCTTTATCTAGCATTTTTGTATACCTCTCATTATTTGTCTCTTTCAAAAATTTACCTTGTACCGCTACCTATGATATTAAGAGATCAGGTCGCATCCATCTTTTCCCTGCTTTTTTTTCACCAGTACTCTAATCGCCTCTTGCTTATCTCTACGGCTGATCTGTTCATGTTTCCTTCCACTTTAAACCCAAGCGCTTCTGGGAATTGCACGTTACCTACGGTTCTCGCTGGGTGGATCCCGTCGCATTCCATTAGGATGTGCTGAGTTGTCGCTGGATCTTTACTGCAGCATACACATGCCTCATCTAGTTCCGAATATTTGTTCCGGTATGTTTTGGTCCCAGGCGCGGATCCAGGGGGGATGTCCGGATGTCCTGAACCCCCCCCCCCCCTCAGATTTTTGCATCGCCCCCTCGCTGACAGGGGGATGGCCCTGTCGCAATATATATATATATATATATATATTATATATATATATATATATATATATATATATATGGCCACCAGCATTCTTCAAAAGTATTTTTTTCGCGAGTACCAGTGGTATCAGCCATGTAGAACTAAAGCTAGCTCGCTCACAGGCTTAGTTGTATTCCGTAGGAGTGTGGTGTCGCGAAGTTGCCGTAGTTATTATTGCGATAGCAATTATATGGACACTCAAAAGCAGATTTCTGCCGTCGGCGTCGCCGTCGCCGTGAGGTTCCGTATGACGTCATTTGGAGAAGAAATCGTCGCCGCGCGCCGAACGCTGTATGTGCGAGTGAAAGGGCGCGAGGGGCGCGTCTTTCACGGGGAGTGAACGCACGGCGGAGAACAAACGCGCGTTCTGCGCCGTGCTCGCTTAAGGGCTGCAGAAGTAGGCGTCTCTGTTCTCCTTCACAATCACCATGTATGTAGAGCAAACGCGCCTTCTTCCGACGAGCGAGAGGCCGTGGGGGAGGGGGAAGGGAGGCGACGTTTTTTTTTCTCATGAACACCTTGGACCTCCTGGCGCCTGCCGTGCCTTACTCGTCCCGTCGGTGGCGTCGAATGAACAAGGGGACGTCCCTTTTGCCAAGCACGCCAAGGTCCGCTCGAGCGCCTTCGCGCCTGATTAACTTAGTTTCCCCTTGGGGTGTCAACGGTTGCCTCATTGGCTGTCATCGGTTCCGCGAACAACCCGCTTAATGAAAGAGATCTCTCGCTGAAGTGTTCATATATAAATAATAACAACTAACAGCTAAACTAAGAACAACGCATAGGTAACTTTTCTTTAACTGTAGCACTCATTGTGATCACAGTTACACGTTGACAATATCCAGTACGAGCACAGTGCCGTTCGCACGCTACAAGTTTTTCATTGTAACTTCGCAGTTTTATTGTCCTACATTAAGCATAGAAGGCTCAAGCCCGCCGGATCCGTTTATCTGAGTGGGCGTTCTCGCGGAGCGGGGCGAAGCCTCGAGCCGCGGCTGCGAAGTGGGGGAGCGTGACGTCAGCGGCCAACGCCAGTGCGCGGGCCATAGGATGGCGTCGCGTGGTTAGAGAAACGGGAGCAGATGCGCGCCTTGTGTAAAAGGATGACGTCGCGTGGGAAACAAAACATGAAGACGCTGACTCGCGCTCTCGGCTACTACGCCACATCGTTATTCTTGTAGGTGTCGTCGTGAGTCTTCATACGCGGTGATTCGCATATCGTAAACAACCAGCGTAGTGGTTGCTGCGTTGGAGCGGAGCGTTACGTCCGTATTCAAGAACGTTCCTCTAGTCAACACACCACCACGACTCAAGAGAGAAGATGGCACCGCCAGCCCTCCACAGAAGTGGTCACTGAGCTTCATGGTCATTCACGGGAATTCGCCTCTTTATCAGCCGAGAAGCGGCGCTGTGCTCAACAAGGTAGAGTGGAGTAAGAGCTTCGAGTCGAGGACTGTTTGAGAATACGGGAGTTAGTCCTCCAAAGCAAACGAAGGTGTCTCAGCCGAACACAAAGAATCTCCTTAAGGAAATCAAGGTGTCCCAACAGAACTCCAAAGACGAGCCCGTGCTTACGCATTTATAACGAACCTGCAAAAGATCATCCCAAATTTTATTTGAAGAAACAATACAGGCTAGATATACCGGGTGTTCAAAATTAAGCTTTATGGCTTTATTAAAATTATGCACTGGGAGGCACATGCAGACCACCTGCGCAAATCAGTTATGTGGCCAGGCGGACACAAAGTGAGATGATAATTATCGCTGTCAGCAGCCCAATTAACCAAAATTGAATAATTAACTTTTTATTGACTGCAGTAAGTGTGTATGTTTGTATTCAAAAGTTAGAGGCAGTCGTGTTTCTACACAGTTTCACTAGGAAGAATTCTTCGAGCGTGTCTGTGCGCCGAGATATCCAACTCCAAATTTTAATTGTCGTTCGCATGATTATGCATGCAAGAGAGTGAGGATCGGCGCAAAGCTCCTCCCTGATGTGACGCGGCTGTTGCGTGCGGCGTTTAGTCTGACAACGGGGCGGAGGCATTGGCAAAGATAATAACTGTCCACCTTCCCCTCGCGGCTGGCGAAATGAAAAAAAAAAAAAAATCTAAGAACCCGTAACCTCTGTCGTAACCCGCGACCGCGCAGCCTGTAAAGATGGCGGCAGCTGCCATGCCGAGATAATGGAGCGAGCGGAGAAGCCGGAGGGCAGTACGCGTGCGTAATGGTGACTAGACGACCGGGCATGGTCCTTGTCTGGGCTACGCAAATAAAGTGACTGCTGATTTCCAAGTATTGTAAGTTTTATTGAAAGCAAGAGCAACAACTGCACCATCAACAGCAGAAACCTTTTTAGCTATGCTAACGAATATTTCATACTGCCGCTTTAAGTTTGGTGTTGTCATGAACAAATCTCATGAAAACATTTTACCCATCAAGATGTGAATGCCCTAAAAATGTCCAAAATGCCTCCCTTCCACAGCAACGCAAAGCATAAACCGCTCTCGCGTCGACTCGATTATTCTGCGCAGTACGACAATTGAAATTTGGAGTCGGATATCTCGGAGCACGGACACGCTAGAATAATTCATCCGACTGATACTGTTTAGAAACACGACTGTCTCTAAGTTTTCAATACAAACATACCCACTTACTGCAGTCAACCAAAAATAATTGTTCAATTTTTGTTAATTGGGCAGCTCATAGCGATAAATATCATTTCACTTTGTGCCCCCTTAGCCACATAACTTATTTGCACAGGTGGTCTTCGCGTGCCTCCCAGTGCCTAATTTTAAGAAAACCATAAAGCTTAGTTTTGAACACCTTGTATCATCAGGCGCAGCCGCCAAGCACATGGTTGTATTGGGTAACGTCCTTTTCCTATAAGTTCGGAGAAACCGATACCTGGCTTCGCTACAGGTGTTCTTCCTCTTTCTGGGGTTTTACGTGCCAAAACCAATTCTGATTTTGAGGCACGCCGTAGTGGAAGGCTCCGGATTAATTTTGACCACCTGGGGTTCTTTAACCTGCACTACAACGCAAGAACACGGGCGTTTTTGCATTTCGCCTCCATCGAAATGCGGCAGCCGCGGCCGGGATTTGATCCCGCGATCGCGTGCTCAACGCCTGAGCTGACTGAGCCACCACGCAGGGCTACAGGTGTTGCTCTAGCCGTATAAATCGCGGGTTTATCGTGAGCAAAAACGGTAAATTTCTGTAAATAAGAAAGGCTACTATCATCATCATCATCAGTGACAGAAGCTGACCCCCCCCCCCCCCCTCAGAAAAAACCTGGATCCGCCCCTGGCGCAGCTTAAGAAACTAGGGTCTTTAGAGTTACGTATCTATGTATTTTCTATTAAAGGAACACACATCCTAATACTTACCTAGTGATGTTGCGCCTCAGATATGCGTAATATTTACTTTGTGATCGATAACGTTCACAAGTATGAACAGCCGTACCAGTTTAAGTAGTGTGGGCGGTAAGCAAGTGGTTCAACTTTGGCCGGGTGGCTGAATCGGGTGACAGACAGACAGACAGACAGACAGACAGACCAAATTTTCAGCGCTTACGTTCCCCAAGAAAGACTATCGTCTTTAAAAAAATGTCACAGTTTCGCCCTAAGGGCGAAGCAATGAATGCGATAGCAACACAGCAATGTCATACGAAGTAAGGTGAGCGGCCTTGGTAGCAATATGAATTGTAGTAAACATGAGCTGATTAAGTAAGCAGGTGTGCTGCGGCGTAAGTAGACCGACATGAAGAGAGACTCGATGACCACGAGAAGGCGCGTGTGAAACGGTGGTGTTGATGAGAAGCGCTTACCGTGGGCAGCGCGTGCGAAGGGACACACCTGTAGTGCTGCACTGCCGATCTGGGCAGCAGTGCATGTGTAGCGTGCGTTGGAAAATGTGGCCCGACTATTACTAACTGAATGAACAAGCGTGGTGTGAGCGCGCACAAACAAGCATGAATAGATCACACTGAATGACTGCAGCCAACGACTGTCAAAACGCTGGCAGCGAGCGCATACGCCGCGCAGCGGGCGAAGGTACGTGCGGTCTATCGCTTCAACGGAAACTGAGCGGCGAATGCACGGCGCATAAAGGTCAGAGCCGTGTGGAGATAAGAGACGGTGCGGTCGAACGAACGACGAGCGCGGTTGTTGGCAGCGTAGAAGTGCGCCCCCCCCCCCCCCCCGCTCCCTCCGGCGCTGGCTTCCCGCTTCCTTGCTTGCGCGTGGGAGAGATAAGAGACTGTGCGGACGAGCGACGAGCGAGGTTGTTGGCAGAGAAGTGCTGCCCCCCCCCCCCCCCCCCTGCTCCCTCCGGCGCTGGCTTTCCGCTTCCTTGCTTGCGCGTGGGAGATTGAGTGCGTTCGCTCTCCGTGATAGCGCGCGTCCCCGCACGCTTCCGCTGGGGCATACGGCGCGCGGCGAAGATTTTATCTATACGGAACCTCACGGCGACGGCAGAAATCCGGTTGAAGTGTCCATATAATTGCTATCGCAATAAAAACATGCGCACGCTGTAATCCCGCGCGCTCTGCTTTCTGCCTTGGTCTCCGCTGCCGCCGGAATCCCAAGTGAGTGCGCCATCTCGCGGTAGCTGGGCGCGCGACGCGATGTTCGTATTTTTGCTGGGCAGCGCGGCGTTTGGGACGGCCGGAGAGAAACGCGTGCGCGCCGCCATCTCGGAGGACATGTGCCGTTCGACGGGCGAGATTTCCTTGCCGTAGAGAGGATGAGACCGGGACCCGTTTGTGCGGCAGCCTCACCGCCGCCGATGGCTCGACAGCGCCGATATTGTTGCTAGGCCTTCTCCGGCTCACTTCAAAGCTAACGCTAACTTTCCGAACCGCTGACGCTCGCAAGCCGCAATATTTTCTTGCCAAGTTGTCGCTCTTCGCAATAATTGTACACAAAAAAGAAAATACGCTGATATTAGCGGCGCTGTCGGCTGCGATGCGGGCACAGATGAGCCGGTCGTCTGCCGTCGGTAGCCGTGCACTGCAGCTGAGCTCGACAAGTATCGGAGCTCTCGTTCATGTTTCACGTTTGACAGTGGATATCGTTTTATTGCGATAGCAATTATATGGACACTTCAACCGGATTTCTGCCGTCGGCGTCGCGTCGCCGTGAGGTTCCCTATAGATAAAATCTTCGCCGCGCGCCGTATGCCCGAGCGGAAGCGTGCGGGGACGCGCGCTATCACGGAGAGCGAACGCACTCATCTCCCACGCGCAAGCAAGGAAGCAGGAAGCCAGCGCCGGAGGGAGCGGGGGGCGGGGTTGGGGGGGTGGGGGTGGCGCACTTTTACTCTGCCAACAACCGCGCTCGTCGCTCGTCCGCACCGTCTCTTATCTCCACACGGCTCTGACCTTTATGCGCCGTGCATTCGCCGCTCAGTTTCCGTTTAAGCGATAGACCGCACGTAGCTTCGCCCGCTGCGGCGTATGCTTGCTGCCAGTGTTTTGACAGTCGTTGTCTGCAGTCATTCTGTGTGATCTATTTATGTTTGTTTGTACGCGCTCACACCACGCTTGTTCATTCATTTAGTAATAGTCGGACCACATTTTCCAACGCACGCTACACATGCAATGCTGCCCGGATCGGCAGTGCAGCGCTACAGGTGTGTCCCTTCGCACGCGCTGCCCACGGGAAGCGCTTCTCATCAACACAACCGTTTCACACGCGCCTTCTCGTGGTCATCGAGTCTCTCTTCATGTCGGTCTACTTACGCCGCAGCACACCTGCTTACTTAATCAGCTCATGTTTACTACAATTCATATTGCTACCAAAGCCGCTCACCTTACTTCGTATGACATTGCTGTGTTGCTATCGCATTCATTGCTTCGCCCTTAGGGCGAAACTGTGACATTTTTTTTTTCATCAAATGTACAATTTACACATCACTTTATCTAGGGGAAATTATTTTCCTTGGAACAGAAGCTGCAGTCGATGTTTGCATCGCCGGTGGTGGAGGCGCGGCTTCATGGTCGTCGATTGGCTCGTGGGTCGTGCGGTGGGCCGGCCGAACTGCCATCTACTTTGGACACCTCTCGCGCGGCAGACGTTCTACGGCACTGGGGGTCGGTTCGCCGTCGGTGTATTTGCCACTAGCCTGGACGTGCGCCTTAACCGGAAGTGGACAGTGTTTTGAGCAGTTTTGAGAAGCGCGTTGGCGATGGCATATGCCACGTGGCATTTGGAGGAGCACCCGGCGAGGAGAGTAGCGAAGGAAAGAGCGAAACGAGCGAGGGCCGTGTTTCCATCATCAAACGCGTGTAACTCCGCTTTTTTGAAAAATTCTCGCGACTACGTGTTCATTGTAGACTTGTGCACAACTACAACACCACACCGAAATTTCGACCTCTGGGTGGTTTGGGGGCCCTTTAAGCCACATAGTACGTGATGCTAGACTTCTATAGTGCTCATGTTCTATTAGTTCTCATGTTCTACAGCTCGGGAGAGTAAAGAGCAGAGTTCCTATTAATCTCTTCGGCTTAGCAGCAAAGGAAGTTTTGCAGAATTTTCAATACTTAGCATGATGACTGGTCTGGTTACATATATTGTGGCTTCATAACTTTTGACGAAGGCTGCAATGCCATCAACAGAAGCTACAGGAGACAGCAGCTGCAAAGCTGTTTTCACACAACCTATATAGGCATTTGCCTGCATTGTGGTGGCCACAAAGCGAAGCGCAGAGAATAAATTCTGGTTGCACCTCAAGACAGGGAGAAGATTCAGCATTCTTTTGTGGCTCCTGTTATCACAGGCTTTTGTAGGCAGTGGTATGGATGCAATAATTCTTAGATATACATACACTACAAGTAGGTAGCAAACCCAATGGGCTGAAGGGACATTTCTTTATTATTCAAAGTTGTATTCTACATCATCCGACAAATTCATTAATTAGCACTCAATGCCATAAATTTGTTGACTCTCTGATATAACTACATGTGAAGATCAACTACCATTGCAGGAATAGCTAGCATAAAGCGGACCTTGCATAAACTGCTTGCTATGTGCCGCTCAAAGTACGAGCAAGTGGAATAGCTTAGAGTATTCTCTTGCATGAACAGAAGGCTAATGTGAGTTGATAACTACTCATCAAAACAAACCAGAAAAAAATAATAAGAGCTCCTCGTCGTCAACTACACTCATTAATATGAGGAAAATAACAGGAGCACACACAATTGTCTTAGTTTTCTTGGCACAACTCCACATAACAAAAACTGACTGGGCAATGCTGAAGGTAAAGTTGTAAAATGTCACAGTTGTGCCTCAGATTATTAAATAAACTTTTTAAAATGATATGAAAGGGAACACCATATTTACATATGCCTATAGTTTTTCTCATTCTTGCACTGAATCAGAAAAATGCCATCAGGCATACTTTTTATCATAAGAACTATGTTGTAGGCAGCAGAAAGCGAACTTAGATGACAGCTGAAATTGTTATTTGAACACAAATTTAGAGTTCCCTTTCACATTTGTCCACAGAGTATGAGTTTTAGCAACTAGCAAGTAGTCATAAAACAGATACCCAGGTTATCTTACAGCTATGAAAGTTGGGAGAAGCAATGTACTGAAACAGCTTTTCGTCCTTATCCTCTCCTTCAGTGTGTTTTGTTGCAAGACACTGATTCACCAGTCCAAACTACAGATCTCAACGAGGACTGAGCTCAGCAAGAGCAGGATATCCCATGTACACACCATCAGTCACTCTCTGCCTCCACTGAGAATTTGCTTGCTACTATGTTCCCAGCCACCTATCCACGGCGTAGGTACTATTGACACAACTAAATTATGACAGCTCTTCTCTGCTGCAGCACCACTTGTCTGCTCAGTCACATCCAGCAAGTAGAAGTGTTACACTTAACAGGCACAGTTAGGTCAGACAATCCTGAATTGGTGTACATGCCTTCTTATGCATACACTCCACCTACACTCTCTATACATAAAGGATTAAAAACAATGTCCAGATTGCAACTTCAATAATCACAACCAAGTGCACAGTGGGAGCAAGGTTGAACCAAATGAAGTGCTCCAGAAGGGTCAGTCAGCATTCACACAGGATGAACCTCTCTTTGTCAAGGCATGCTTTAGATGTTATGCGCTAGTTCAATGGGCCTGATGTGATGATAACATACGACATTTGCTTTATGCAACAGAAGCTGCAAGAAAAAATAAAAATGAAAATAAAGAAAACGGAGAGCTGGTGTACATCTTTCCCGGTATTACAGCGTTTTTCTTTCACAGATTGCTACCATCCAAGCAATGCCACACTGCTATCACCATATTAACCCCAAGATAAGCCAAGGATGAAAAGGTTGCCTTGAAAAGGATACATCCATTTATGAAGATGTCAGCCGACCTTTCTCATCCACTGTGCACTTACAGTTCTCGGCCATTCATCACAACTCTGAACACAACAGAAGCGCTGAGAGAAGCACATCCCCCAACCTATCAAGGCAAAAGCCACAGATCAAATCATCACGGCTGCAAGTTCTATGCTGCTTTCTGTCTTCATTCCACTTCATGTACAAGTCCACAATGGTGCACTCTCTGGTACAGACCACTCAAGACAAAATCAGCTCAATGATGAGGCTGCCATCCCATCCCTGACTGCGGCTGCAGGCTTCTGATTGTGCACAAGGGCCTTGAAGAGCTTCCTTTTGGCCTCCAGGGCATGATGATGATGGCCGTCACCATCCCTCGCTTTCTCCTGGCTGTCCCAAGAGATGAGCGAGTCCCCATCGGTGTCCAGTAGGCTGGGCTGCTGCTGTTCCAGCTGTTCATCGCTCGACAACAAAGTCCAACCTTCAGTCACATATTCCCCCTGAGCATCATCGTCCTCCTGTCCTGCATCAATGCACTCGACCGCACCTTTGAGGGTGTCCCGCACCTGGAAGGAAAGCAGTGCAGGTCAAAGCCTAGCATGCAGTACCCTGTCCATCTGCTGCCACTGCGTTCCCACTCGGCAGCTGGTGTGCGTGACCAGCTGCTGAATTGAAAAGAGTGGCATTTCATGGACAATGCCGTGACCACATGAAGAGTCACAAACGTATTTCCCACCCTTTTGAGACGAGCAATGGCCAGCATGACTTCATCTTCTCTCTGCAGTTGTTGTGACAGCACCGACTCCTGAAGCAGCACCAGGTGAGCACTCATCTGGCGACAGCACGAATCTATCACCTGCTGCATGTCGCAAACCTGCTTGCGCAATTGCTGGACTTCCTCGGTTGGCGTTTTCTGCAAGTTCAGGGACGAATGCAGTAAGGTCGTGTGTACAGTGATGGGGCAACAGAAAATAGGAATGGCCAGATCAGAGGTGCAGTCATATAGTAGTGCAATATCTATATCTGCAATACTCTATTAAGAGTTCTTTTAATATTGGTACAAGACTGCCAAGATGGTTTTCTCAAGAATGACACTGCAAATGATACATTCAAAATTCAGAAACCCTTGACATTTATATACTGAATCCAAAGGTTGCGTCATCAAACTTCACTGGGGGACATTCTCTTATTTACCTATGCACCAAAAGAAATTGATGCCTCTCATTGCGTCAAGAACATTTGTTAATGTAACATACGCATTGCACCAGCCCAATTGGAAATATTAATATTCTTGGTATAAGCGCGAAGAAGACACGGACGGTGGCGGAAGAAGACAGGACGAGCGCTAACTCACAACTAAATCTTTATTGGAAAGAACAAACATATAAAAGTGATTGAAAAAAACCGTAGCAAAGAAAAACATCACATGGTCGAAAGGATAACAGTTACCAGAAAAAACAAATCAGAAAATAGTGAATTCGCTAAAATTTAAACAAGAAAAAACACTACTTCGCACTGACGCACATGCTGAGCAAATATTGAAATTCACCTTCTGACAATGATAATGATGCTTGGCTAACACAAGTTTCTCCTAATCTTTTTATGTGAAATGCCTCAATTATTTCGCGTGTAGTTTGGCATTTGTGTCTAGAAAGGACTTTTGTGCCTTCAAACAATGGCCTTACAACTGCACGTAAAACAATGCAAGGCTAGATGAGAAGCATTGGGATTGTTAAGAGGATGCTGATGTTCGTTTAGTCTAATATTGAGGCACCTGCCGCTCTGTCCAATTTAAGCTTTACCGCACTTGAGTGGAATGTGATAGACTATGCCTGTGTCACAATATGCTAAAGGGGACACGTGCCTAAGGCCACAATCATTTTTCTTTGCATTCAAACGTTGCATTCGCGGAGCAGGGCTTCTACAGCCTCGGAGAGGAATGAACCACCACGGCCACTCAGTAGCTTGCGAGGCGCACCGTGTCGAAGAATAAGGTTGCGAAGGATGAACAAGCCGACTTCACGTGCTGTGGCCACCGGAAGAACTGAAGTTTCGGCGTAGCGCATGAGGTGGCCCACGGTGACGATAACCCAGCGGCTGCCATCTGGAGTGTACGGTAGAGGGCCGTACAAGTCAATGCCGATACGGTCGAAAGGCCGGGAGGGACAAGGCAATGGTTGAAGCGGCCCTGTTATCTGGTTAGGTGGGCTCTTGCGGCGTTGACACTTGGAGCACTAGTGGACATACTGCCGCACGAAGCTCTACATTCTGCGCCAGTAGTATCGAAGCCGTAGGCGTGCATACGTCTTTAGTACACCGGCGTGGGCGCATTGCAGATTGACATGAAAAGAGGCACAGATGTCGGAACGTAGATGGCGAGTAATCACAAGTAACCATTTACGGCCATCAGATAAGTAGTTGCGGTGATACAGGAGCCCTTCGTGGATGGCAAAGTGGCGAGCAGTGCGCCGAAGCGGTCAGGTGGTGCAGGGTGACGGCTGCGATAAATACTCCAGAAGAGAGGCTATCCAAGGATACCGGCGTTGCTCAGATGGCATGTCGGCGAATGTAAGAGAAGAAGAATCGTAGCTTGAGACAGACACAGCACCATACTCATCGGGCAGTGGTGAGCGTGAAAGAGCGTCAGCAACCGAATGCTTACAGCCTGACCAGCAGATAACACGGATGTCATAGTCCTGTAGCCAAATCGCCCAACGAGCTAGGCGACTAGATGGGTCTTTTAATGATGACAACCAGCACAGGGCGTGGTGATCAGTCACTACGCCAAATGGATGGCCATATATGTAAGGTCGAAATTTGGTGATTGCCCAAACGATTGCAAGACATTCTTTTTCGGTGACCGAATAGTTCGTTTCTGCTTTGGTGAGAGTGCGGCTGGCAGTAAGAGATGACGTGCTCTTCGAAACCAGACTTACGCTAGGCAAGAATAGCACCGAGGCCTACTCCATTAGCGTCCGTGTGGATTTCTGTTGGAGCGTCTGGGTCAAAGTAGCGTAGAATAGGTGGGGATATCAAAAAATGGCGTAAGATGGCGAACGTGTCTTTGCAAACTGTAGACCATGCCGAGATGCCTTGGCTGTTGGCAATCAGCTGCGTTAAGAGGGCGAGTATGGACGCGAAATTACGCAGGGATCGGCGAAAGTACGAACACAGGCCTATAAAGCTACGGAGTTCCTTCAGCGTAGACAGCCTGGGGAACTCGGCGACGGCGCGAAGCTTTGCAGGGTTGGGAAGGACACCGTCCTTGCTGACAATGTGGCCTAAGATGGTAAGCCGGCGGGTGGCAAAGTGGTACTCCTTTGGGTTAAGCTGCAGCTCCAGCGTCTGAAAGCCAAGTCAGGACGCCTGCGAGGCGGTTCAGATGGGAATCAAAGTCCTTCGAAAAGACTATGACGTCGTCCAGGTAGCAAAGACGTGTGTCATTTGAGGCCTTTAAGAATGTTGTCCACAAGGCGTTCGAAGGTGGCAGGCGCATTACAAACGCCGAATAGCATCACGTTAACTCATATAACCCGTTTGGGGTTACAAACGCAGTGTTCGGACGGTCAGTGCCATTCATAGGGACCTGCCAATACCCAGATCGAAGGTCCAAAGAGGCAAAAGAACTCAGCTCCTTGCAAGCAGTCAAGAGCATCGTCGATTCTGGGCAGCAGATAAACATCTTTTCGTGTTATCTTGTTAAGGCGCCTATAATCAATGTAAAATCTGATGCTACTGTCCTTTTTCTTCACCAACACAACTGGGGAGGCCCAAGGGCTGTGTGAGGGTTCTATTATGCCACGATGAAGCATGTTGTTGACCTGTTCGTCAATGACACGGCGTTCAGCGTGAAAAACTCGGTAGGGAGGCTGGCGTAGCGGTGCATGGGTGCCGGTCCGGTGTCAATGTGGTGAACTATGGCGGATGTGCGGCCCAAGAAAGATTGCGTATGATCGAACGACATCCGAAAGCTGTCGAGCAGTTCCAAGAGTTGGGTACGCTGGGCAGGTGGGAGTTCGAAATCAATTGACGGAAGGAAGGCTTCTAAGGAGGACGAATCGGCGGTGGCAACAGGAGTAATGCTCTCGATGAGAAGACTTATCGTGTCGTCAGGCAGTTGAGTAGAGTAGACGGAATCAATATCGTCAAGCCGACCTATACATTCACCACAGAATAAAGTGGCTGGGGAATAGGACTGATTCGTGACATAAATGGCGCTGCAAGAGTTTTCGACTGTGAGAACTGCAAAAGGGAGGGGCAAGTCCTTACGAGAGGTGAAGGCTTCGGAGGGCACAAACAGGGCGGTGGAAGAGGGAGCATAGCCGCAAGAAAGTGGCACAAGAACACAAGACAAAGGAGGTATGTCAGTGTCCGCGGCAACGGCCACTCGAGAAGGCGGCTTGTCAGATGCGGCGTCACATGTCGGTGACAACTCAAGTTCAGCACGGGCACAGTCAACAACGGCATGGTTAGTAGCAAGAAAGTCCCAACCCAAAATAACGTTGTGTGAACACGGTGAAAAAACGACAAATTCGACTACATACAAAATGTCCTGAATGACAAGGCGAGCTGTGCATGCCACTGAAGGTTGAATGTGGTGCACAGGTTGCAGTATGCAGGGAGACGTCGGAAAGCGGATCGTTATCGTTTTTAACTTGCGGCACAGTTCTCCACTAAGAACAGACACAGCGGCTCCAGTATCGACAAGTGCTTGCACAGAAACACCTTCAATATTCACGGTTATTTCGTTCGCAGGTAGAAATTGATGCCTTGAAGTTGTCGGCACGAGCGCAGTTCTTGCCTCCGGAACTGTGATGGCTAGTTTTCCGTTTGGACGGCTGGGGGTCGACGAACCATAGAGGAAAGGGAACGGCGACGCGGTGAGAGCGACCGACGTGGGCTGTAGTCACGTCGATTCGGTGAGCTGTCCATGGTTGAGTGGGAGGAGATCGGGTGTGGTGGCTCAGAAGGAAAGTAGCCTTGATTTACTTCGCCCGCACTAGTACGGAAGTCACGACGATGACAGAAACGTGCGACATGGCCAGGTAGACAACAGAAGTAGCAAATAAGCCTGTTGTCGTGGGTGCACCAAGGGTTAGTGGATGGCGGCAGTGTTGCCAGGTTTGGCTATATATAGCCAAATTGGGCTACGGGAAAAAATTTTTGGCGTCGACTTGGACGAGTTGGCTATGTGGCTATATTTGGACTACTGAAAATCTGCGACTTGGCTTTGTTTGGGCTATAAGTGGCACCCTAATGCACGCTCCAGAGGTGGCTCTGATCGGGTAGAAGCAAATCTCGAAGGCTATATGTTTTAGCTGGCTGAGCCGGCCGCATGGCTGTGTGTGTGTGCGTGCATGAAATGATTCCCCCCCCCCCCCGCCTTCCCTTCTCTCTCTGCGCCATTGTCTGAGCCGGTGGATTTGATGCACTTAACCCTTTGCGGTCCTGCCCGACAATGCAACACGGCCGTAGCAGTCCCATGTCGGGCACCGCCCGACAAGGGTGTTCGGGGCTTAAATTTTGCGTTTTTTCTCACTGCAATTCATGCGCATTCTTTGTATACATGATGCGCCCTCTCTTGAGGGATAAATAAACTTTGTTGAAGTTTACTTCTTGCCCTAGAGTGCAGCACAATGTTCAGCACTGTTTCTGGATACCAGAAACCGGCTCCACCGGATTCAAAATACGCATCGACGAAGACCAAAACATCCTTGTGCTGAGCACTGCCTCAGAAGCTACGGCCTCAGCTCTAAGCAAGATGCAGAATATTACAATTGGTGCAACAACATATGATATTGTATCATACGGAATATCCCCCGATAACTTGTGCAAAGGGGTGATATACAACATCGATCACGACACCACGCCAGAAATGCTACTTAAACGCATTGAATCTCCCGGATACGAGGCGCTGACATGTAGAAGACTAGGAAACACAACCATGGTGATCACATTCCTGGGGAAAACAGTACCATATTACATCGAATTTTCCGGCCTTCTTCTGCGGTGCTACCTCTACAAGAGGACCGTGCCACATTGCCGAACCTGCAACGAGACAGGCCACAGAGAGGACGTCTGCCCGCGTCCCCCCGCCACACCCAAGTGCAGGGAGTGCGGCACTTCGCTAGCAACAGAGCAGCACGAGTGCAACCCTCGGTGCTCTCTGTGCGGCGGGAACCACCCGACGGCAGCCAAAACCTGCCCCAACAGATTCCTGCCACCCGTCAACCGTCGGCAGCAGGCCCTGAGAGCAGGCTCCTCGTCTCCGAGACCACGTGGCGAGCGTTCAGCTTTCCGCAAGTCGCGATCCCCGAAACGACGCGGAGCTGTCCTGCAGAGGAGCAGTTCCAGGCCGCGTTCCGGTTCCGGTTCTAGGCGCAGGACCTCATCGCGACGACGGATGCCATCCCATGGCAGGACCTCGAGCCGTGAACGTTCCGCAAGTGGCAGGAGGGGAAGCAAGGGAGCAGCGCAGGTCACGCAGCAGGTGAGCTGGGCACAGGTTGTTTCTCCCAAAGCTCGTCCCCCCCCCCCCCCGTGTTGACACAGAGCTGGCACAGGCACACCCCCACATTAGGCGTCTCACTGAAGAGAACGCAACACTCAAAGCAGAAATCAGTAAAGTACACGCAGAGTTCGTAGCACTTAAAGATGAATTGTTAGGAAGAAATAGTACTACCCCTACGCAAAGCACTTCAACCCCACCCCCGGAGAAGCGGAAACGGGAAGAGCAACCAGCGCACACAGTCACTTCAAATCCAACACCGCAACGAGCAACCGCCCAGCCCACTACACCACAGGGAGTCATTCCCGTCCAATATGCCACTCCTCAGAAGGTAGAGGAGATAGTAGCAAAGGCCATTCAGAGCCTTCAGACATCCCTGCAAGCTACTATGCAACAACTCACAGCTATACAACAGTCAGCTGCACAACAACAACAATTCGCAACTCAACAACAACACTCTAACACTGAGATGGCGGAACGCATCATGAGACTAGAGGAACGCATACTAGCACTGGAAGCTCATCAAAGCTGGCGCCCCAAGAAAGCAGCTCATCAGCCCCTACCAGATTTGCCAGATTCTCTAGGATCACCAGAACCCCACCTGGTGCGTGCATCACCACCCCTTAATAACCAAGATGGCTCCTCCTCAACATATATGCAGTAAGCCCGGGGGCTCCCCCGGCGAAACCACGGTGTGGAAGTGGAATTGCCGGGGCTACAAGAACAAGCATGGATCGCTGATACAATACATCGCCACATCAACAAGACCACCTGAAATCATCGCACTGCAAGAGACGAACACACACGTCCGCCTACCCGGATACGTCACGTATGGCACCGATATGGGTGACAGCCTTCACACCCTGGTCAGTAAGAAGCTAGTGGCCGTTCAACACCATCTCCAACAATCCGAACCGCTTGCCATTCTGCTCGAAATTATCCCGCAGGCAACAAAGAAGAAGGGTCCCATGTTCGTTCTAAACGCCTACTGTCGGCCGAAAAGCACGCCATCGGTCCTCAAACAGGTTTTGGAGCAAGCCACGCACGCAGCAGGCAACCATCCGCTTCTAATAGTGGGCGATTTCAATGCAGCCCACCCCCTCTGGAGTTATACGTACACCAACCCCAGGGGAAACCTGCTTCACAAAGTTATTGAGGACATGGACCTCACACTCGTCAACGATCCAAGGAGTAGCATGAGGCTCGGCACAAGTGTTACAAGAGACACGAACCCCGACTTAACCCTCACCAGAAATATCCCCCAAGCTTGCTGGACCAATCTGGCGGAGTACCTAGGCAGCGACCACGCGCTGCTAGCCACCACTCTCCATGGCCTCGAATACAAAGCCAGGATAGGCACTGCTCGCCTCACGGATTGGACCAAGCTGCGGGAGATAAGAGAAGAAAGAGCTACAAACGAGCAAAGCCTACAGCTTCAGTCAATTAAGGACTGGATCACTCAGCTCCACCAGGATGTGAAGGCGCATACTAAAATACTTGAAACGTCCACCACCACTCCAAGCATCGACGCTCGCTTGCTCCACATGTGGGAAGCCCGGCGTAGCCTGCTGAAGCATTGGAAAAGGCAAAGATTAAATCGCAAGCTCAAGAGGCAAATCGCAATACTCACACAAGAGGCTGAGGAATACACTAATACACTCTGCCGCGAAAATTGGCTATCCCTCTGCGACAGCTTGAGAGGAAGACTGAGTACTTCCAAGACGTGGAAGTTATTGAGGTATTTAATCAACCCGGCCAGCAGCAAAACGGAATCCCACCACAATATGGCCCGAGTAATCCACCAATTTCCAGGAAACGAGGCGGACCTCCTTTTGACTCTCAAAGCCCAGTACTTCCCCACACAGCCATCGGAGCCTCTGCCACCCTACACCGGCACCCCAAATGAGCTTGTAGCGCCCACCGACGCCGCAGCGCGGAGCGCTTTGTTCGGCGCTCTCAGCCGGTGCCTTGGCGCCGGCTATCAAAGAAAGAAAAAAATAAAGAAGCGCAGCGCGTGCTCGAAGCGCAAGCTCGGCACGCGCAGTGTCGTTCCAAAAGCCAGCCACGCTGGTCGTCGCAGCCCCGTCGCTCGGCTCACCGCCTTCGCCCTTCTGATCAGGGACGCTAGATGAGGACACTCATCTACATGAAGTAACAGCGGCGATAATGGATTTGAGACGCCAGACAGCCCCGGGAATGGACCAAATCACCAATAAGGCACTTGTCAATCTTGACAACCCCTTGCTACTACAGCTTACCGCTCACCTTAACGAAGTATGGAGGGAAGGAAACCTTCCCGAGGACTGGAAAATGGCCGAGGTTCGTCTGATACCGAAGCCAGGCAAGCCACCAGCCATTGAGAACCTACGACCAATCTCCCTCACTTCAGGTGTAGGAAAGCTCCTAGAGCACATCGTTCTCAACCGGCTACAACCATTCCTGGAGGACTCGGGGAAACTTCCAACAACGATGATAGGATTCCGTCCACACCTCTCAACTCAAGACATCCTACTTCAGCTGAAAGAGGAGGTGATTGTACCAGCGACACGCAACTCCCCCACGGCTATCCTCGCCTTAGATCTTAAAGGGGCGTTCGATAACGTCAAGCATACAGCAATCTTACAGAGGCTAAACACGCTGGGCTGTGGGGCCAGGACGTATTCCTATATCAGAGATTTCCTCTCAGATAGAAAAGCCATCCTAAAGGTCGGGGACCAAGCCACAGACCCCTTTCTACTGGGCGGGCGCGGCACACGACAGGGCGCAGTATTATCCCCTCTCCTTTTCAATATCGCCCTAATAGGCCTCCCGCCGCTCCTCGATAACACCCCATGGATCCGGCATGGCCTATATGCCGACGACATTACCATCTGGTCGTCCACGGGGTTCATCGGGGCAATGGAGAGCCGCTTGCAGGAAGCGGCAGACGTGGTGAGCGACTATGCTAAGTCTTGCGGCCTCAGCTGCGCCCCCCAAAAGTCAGAGCTACTCCTGGTCTCACCACGAAAGAAGCATGCATCCGACTCGCCCACTATCAACATACAACTGGAGGGACACACCATCGTTCCGTCTAGATATTGGGAATGGTTTTCCAGTCGGATCCCACCAACACAATATTAATTAACAAGCTTAAGAATACAACAGCCCAAGTTACCCACATGATCCGGCGAATAACAACCAAGACAAGAGGCATGGGGGAGGCGGACACGCTTCGGCTTGTCCAAGCCTTCGTCGTGTCTCGAATAACTTATGCTATTCCATACGCACTACTGAACGCAACGGAATTCACAAAAATCAACACAATGATCAGAAAGGCATATAAGCAGGCGATGGGCCTGCCGATCACTACGTCCACAGAACGCCTACTACGACTAGGCATGCACAACACGGCCGAGGAGCTGATCGAGGCACATTTATCTAGCCAGCGAACAAGGTTGGCGGTTACGGAAGCGGGGAGGTCCATCCTCTTACGTCTGGGGCTATCTGCTCCTCTCAGCCATCCGCCGCCTCAGACTGTTAGCTTACCCCATGCCATCCGGAGCAACATCACCGTACCTCCTCTACCTCGCAACATGCACCCAGTGCACCACGCACAGCGAAGGGAGGCCCGGGCTCGGGTCATACACAAGTGATACGGGACTTTGCCCTCTACAGCCTACACGGATGAGAGGTTTTACCCCAGACGCGCAGCCACAACAGCCACCGTAATCATCAACAAAGAACATCGGAGCAGCATTTCGCTCACCGGATACAATCCCCTCCAAGCCGAGGAAGCGGCCATAGCCCTCGCGCTCTCCCAAACACAGGTTGAAGTCATAGTTACCGACTCCCAACAGGCGTGCCGCAACTTCGCTAGCGGCAGAATTCATGCCACTACGCTCAAGATAATAAATCAAAAGCCGCCAACCAGATCAGTCATAATCATCTGGGCGCCAGCTCATCACGGCATTCCTGGCAACGAGGTCGCCAACCACGTGGCTCGAGATTTGACCCACCGAGCCGACGCTGAGGAATCTGAACCCGAGCGCATGCACCCTCTAGTCTCATACCAAGACATCACACTACACTACAAGCTAACCCGCAGAACATATGCACCCCCACACAAGTCACTACCTAGAGAGCAGGAGCGATTCCTCCGAGCTCTACAGGTTAACACATTCCCCCACCCAACCAGAAACCACCTCATAGCCCCTACACAATTCTCTCCGCAATGCCGCTTCTGCGCAGAGCCCGGGTCCCTCAGGCACATAGTAGGGGGTTGCAGAGAGGCACCACTCAATCCTCCGAACCCTTACCACACGAACGAGCTTTGGGAGAGAGCCTTGGCCAGCTCCGACCTCGAAGATCAGCAACGGCTGATTGCGAGGGCCCAGGACGCGACCCGAGCTCACGGCATTCTGGAATGAGGACGCCTCTCCAAAGCTGCACTTGCACATTAAAGATGTTTATTCTCTCTGGATACCAGAGAGTTCTCACTTGCGCGCAGAACAGCACGTTCGCGCGCAATAAACACGATGCGCCATCTCTTGAGGGATAAATAAACTTTGTTTGTTGAAGTTTACTTCTCTTTGCACTAGGGTACAGCACAATGTTCAGCACGGCTTCTGGATACAAGAGCGTTCTCACTTGCGCGCGCAACCGCACGTTCGCACGGTTCGCTGAGAAGCATGACCACATTTTCACCGTGTGCGTTTTACGGTGGTGCATTTAGTGAAAGCTTCTAGGGGTTTCCATTGTCAATGGCTTTATTTTGAAGCGCACACAGCTGCAGAATCATGGTGAGAAAGAACAGCGACACCTACAGTACCGCCGCAACCTCATCCTACAGCTGGTGGGTGACGTGAGGGCTAGAGCCAAAATGCGAGGCCCGTCTGCGCGGAAGGAGTGCGAGGAAAGGCTAGATGGGAGGAGCCATTTCATCTACAAGCTCCCAGGCCGAAGCAACAAAGACTGTGCTGCTTGTAGCGATCGAAAAACAAACGGAGGCAGGAGGGAAACTGTGTTTTTCTGCAAAACCTGCAGTAACAACCCTGGCCTGCACCCAGGAGAACGCTTCGAGTGGTATCACACGCTGCTCAAATATTGGTAGAGGAGTTGCCTGCAGAATGCAAGAGAAAAAATAAATATCCTGTGAGTTTTTCTTCCACAGTTGGTGGTTTTGCTAGCGGTGCCACAAACTGGCAAAATAGTTTCGGACCGGAACAGCCGGAAAGTGGGTAAACGTTTCGGACCGCAAAGGGTTAAACTTGCACCCTGCTTGACCGTTCGGCACCCGATCCCCGGGCACCAGGATGAACCTGGGAGTAGTGAGTTTTTCACAGTACAATGTACTACTAACATACTCACTCATACTATGCTCAGGAAGGGAGAGCAATAACATAGGGTCGGGGCCGTCGGGCGATCGTGGCGCCGACATGAAAGAAGGGAAGCACGGGTGGATGACAACCTCCAGTGTGTTCATGGCCATGTCTTCCGGGTGAAGTATCGTGCTGGGCACAGCTTTAGACCTACTCCACGTTTCTGGCACGAAGCTTTACTGCCATTTTCCTTTTCCTGCTAGATGGATTTTTCTTCGTGCTTACATGATTCATTTCTATAGGCTGGACATAAGATCGGATCCTCCTAAGGGAGGAGAATCCAAACATGAGGAAGTGGGCCAAGTGTACGAGACCGTATAAAAAAGAATGGGAGCAAGACCCCGAGTCAAAGGTGGGTTCTGGTGCTTTTACTTCTAGATGATGTGCCCGTAACGTCACGAATGCAGATACTCATTCTGCTAATATCGAAACATGTTTGCCACCATGACATCAGTGCACCAAGTCCCATGAACTTCACCCACCGTGTTAGCTTAGCTTGTGAGGTGTCGTGCCGCTGGCTCGAAGACGCGGGTTTGATTCCCAGCTAAGGCAGTAGCATTTCGATCAAGGCGAAATGCAGGAACAATGGTGTACTTAGATTTAGGTGCGCATAAAGGAACCCGAGGTGGCCAAAATTAATCCGGAGTCCCCCACTGCGTCATGCCTCCCAATCATATCGTGGTTTTGGCACGTAAAATCACAGCAATTATTAGAGTTTTTGAATAGGGGCCTCAAACGTTTTTGGGCCCCAAAGAACCAGCGTTGCACAAGACGCAAACTGTGTTTGGGTTTTGCGTTGGGCACACTATTTCATCAATTTAGCGGGAGCCCCAAAAACTGCCACAAAAACTTTCGTCAACAAACATGGCGGCGCCCATCGGAGCGATGGCTCTAACCTATCACAAAACTGGGTTCGCGATTCGTGTAACTCGTGAAGTTCATACGCTAGAGGAAGTGATTGCAGTTATCGCTTTCTCTCAACTAACATGTGCAATGAAGATTGATTCATTGGGCGCCGCTGATTCCGAATTCAATTGTCGGTTTCATGGCTCGTAGGCCTAACACAGATTGACTTGGCTGGGTGAAGGTACGTAAACTTGGTTATTCAAAACTAAGCGCAAAGAGTTGCATGTTGCGAATAGAATAAGTTCTAAATTGTAATTGAACGTGAAAACACGAAAGTCCAAATTCTCTTCTGATCATAAAAACGTATATTTTATTTTAATATTTATACCAGCTTTTCTTTGACGCCATAGTGATGCTACAAGCGCAACACGCTATCCGCAAACGCAACACGCCTATTCCAAATCTCTTAACTCCTGCAAGCCTCAACGCTAACACCCGCAAAACTCTTTGGGGCCCCAAACCTTAGGGGCCCCTATTCTAAAACTTTATTAGCCATCAACATGGTTTGCTTTTTGACAGAAACCGATTTTCACAGCATAACCACTGTTATCAATTTGTTGTTTACCTTTGCCCTTTGTGCGCCGTCACGGCTTTTACCATTTCGAGCGAGTAAGTTCGGGATGTGCTCGTCGCCGAAAATGACTGCGCGCTTCTTACTCCGGTGTGCCGTTTTGCGCTGTAATCTTTTAAAGCTTTGCTTACACCGATTCAGACAGTGAGTGGCATCTGTTGTCTGACACTTTTTTAACGCATGTTCTTGGCGTGCTAGAGACCTAAGATGGCGGCCAGGTTGATGTAAATGGACACTATATAGGTAGTGTGCGTCCTGCAGCTAATCCGGGCCAAGCTAATTGAAAAAGAAAATGAAAAAAAAAAAAAAACCGATAAATCAGGATAGGACAATGAGACAAATAACGCGAGATATCATAGCGCGAAAGAGTTGTTGTAGCTCATAAAAAAAAGAAGCCGTGAGCACATCGCCGTCGCAGATCTCTGGACAGCTGAACTTCTACGCCGTAGGCAGATCGATGACGCTGAACATTATTTTTAGTTCATGTCAGCTAAAAAGCAGAGTCAGTAGTTAATATTACTGTAAATAACTAAAAACAATAACTTAGTACTATCTGTCATAAAATAAAAGCACTGATTTTGCCCTCTGCAGCGATTCGCTGGAACTTAAGAGCTTCCGGGGCCAACCAAAAAGTGTTCTGTGCAAGCATCACGGCAGCACGGACATTTTATTACGACGGGTTGTGCAAAAAAGGATTGCCGTAGTCGACTGTGAAAATGTATACACAAATAAAACTGCAAATAAAAATGGCTATATTTGGCTACGAATTATTTTGCACTTTTTTTTCTGTTTGGCTACATTTGGGCTACAACTTCTCTAGCATTTGGCTACGCCGCCTCGTCGGACCTGGCAACACTGGATGGCGGTGCGGGATGGCAAAAAGGAGGCGGGTTCGGGTGGACAGGCGCACGCGCAGCGTAGAAGGTATTTGCTGGTCGAACAGGATCTGAGCTGAGTGGCATTGCTGGTGACTGGTGGCACGCGACCTCAGCATAGGTCAGAGGAGCGGAAACAGGTGGACACTGGTAGGTGGTTGGTAGAGCCTCAGAAATTTGCTCCTCTATGGCCTGTCGTAGCGTCGAAGCAAGCGCCTGCGCGGAGTCCGGGACGCAGGGAACAAGGGTCAATTGTCGCGCCACTTCTTCTCGGACAAACTGCTGTATCTGCGGCATTAGCATTGTGGTGTCAGTAGAAACGGCACCTACAGTTAAGGCTGACATGTTGGCTGAGTCAGAGCTCGGGAGGCGTGTAGAAAAATGTGCTGTTTCCGCAACTCGTCGTAGCTCTGACAGTACTGGACCACGTCTGTGACAGTTTGGGGATTTTTGGCAATAAGCATGGAGGGCGTCGTCATCGATCCCCTTCATGATGTGTCTGATTTTATCGGCTTCAGACATAGCAGGGTTGATGTGATGGCAGAGGTCCACAATATCCTCAATGTAGGACGTGAAGTTCTCGCCAGATTGCTGGGCACGACCGCGTAAGCGCTGTTCTGTGCGGAGCTCGCGAACAGCGGGTCGGCCAAAGACTTCCGCGAAGCTTGTTTTAAAGGAGGAGCAGTTGGCAATATCAACTTCATAGTTGTGGAACCACAGCTGTGCTATGCCCGCCAGGTAGAAGTTAACATTGCTGAGTTTGGCGCTGTTATCCCACTTATTGTGAGCGCTTACCCACTCATACGAAGTGAGCCAGTCTCGACATCGTGCTCGTCGGTGCCATTGAAAATGACAGGGTCTTGCTGTCGTGGTACGCCGGAGCAGGCGACCACCGGTGGTGCAGGAGCACCTTGTTGTGGCACGTCGTCAGGCATTGCCGAGGCTGGGGGTAGAGTCTGGGTACGGAGTTCCAGGATGAAAAGGGAACCAGCACGCTCCACCAATTGATAGTATGCATTCAAGGTTAGATGCGCTTGGCATTTTTATGAATGCCAGAAACAGGCAACCGTCAAGCGGAGCGAGTGCGAGCACCAGCAACAAGAAGCGTCTTCTTCATTTTCTGCTGGCGCCCTTATTTGTCACTACAATACATATACAGGGTGTTTCAGAGAACACTTTCAAAATTTATTTAAGGTTGCCTGTGGCAGATAGCACAATTCTAGTTCATGAGCTGGTCTACTCGAAGAGGCGGACAAAACTTGCACAAGAAATTGAAATGCATAATCGAATAATTAACAAAAATTCACTAATCAAGTTTTTAACTAATTACCTGATGGCTCATATTGCAATTTACAAATTGTAGCCGTGGAGTTCGCAAGGCGGATCCACTTGGAACAAATTCTCGGGATGACACCAGTTTCGAGATATTAATTCCCGAACTTTGCGGAGAAATGCATTGGCGTTCCAGTTAATTTTGTGCTTCAATGCATAAAGCGACGTTTTGTTAAGAACCTAACTGGAACGCCAATGCATTTCTCCGCAAAGTTCGGGAATTAATATCTCGAAACTGGTGTCATCCTGAGATCGGATGATCATCCCGAGATCATCTCGGTATCGTCCAAGGGCGATAAAATCGTCACCGCGCGCCGTATGCTGTATGTGCGAGTGAAAGCGCGCGAGGGACGCGCGCTTTCACAGAGAGCGAATGCACGGCAGAGAGCAAACGCGACATCTTCCGTTGCACGAAAGGCCGTGGGGGGATGGGAGGCAACGTTGTGCTGCAACTGCGTATCTTGCGACCGGGAGTAAGGGGAACTGGCGACTCAATCTCGCGCGAGAAAGAGGAAAGTGGGAAGGGGCAGCGCGGGATGATGGGGGTGCGGCTTCTACTCTGCCAGCAACTGCGTACTTGTACTTTGTGCGGCTGCAGGCGGTCGCGCGCACCATATTTTTAAAGCGATCTGCACACGGCTCCTACCTTTGTATGCCGCTACACTTTCGCCTCTCAGTTTCCGTTAAAGCGATAGACCGCATGAACCTTCGCTCACTGCTGCTGCCGCACTTGCTCATGCCAGCGTTTTGACAGCGGTTGTCTGCGGTGATCGAGTGTGATCAATTCATGTTGGCTTGCACGCGCTGACAGCATGCTCGTTAATTCAGTTAGTAAGCAAATGTGTCCTAGTTTATACAGCCGATAAAACTACTATCCTTGCTCCATATAGCTCTCTACTAATTTGCTATCACAATTGATACTTCGTCTGTTGGGCGAAACTGCGACTTTTTTCTTTCTTCCTCAATCAACACGCGATTGTTGGTGTGCACGGTTTGGCTAGTTTGGCTGCTTTGACACGTGTAGCAGGCAACCGGCTTTATTTGTGACTGATATAAGAACGCAAATGTTCAGCTAGAAGCAACAAAGGCAGCAGATATTTTCCAGCAAGGACAAGCAAAAAGTATGAATTAACCAAATTGACACAATGGCACAGTTTGAATTAGGCAGCTTTAAAATACATTGAAAACATAGCGGGCCAACCAAAAATTTGAAATTTGTTTGAATTATCGGAGTTTGAATTATCGCGAGTCTACTGTATAGAAGAATAAAAATGGGTTGGAGTGCATATGACAGGCACTCCAACCCATTTTTATTGTTCTGTACAGTAGACTGTTTTCCACTTTCATTGAAAAGAAAAGTGTACAGTCATTGGATTCTACCAGTGCTAATATATATGGTGCCAAAACTTAGAGGCTAACGAAGAAACTCAAGAACAGGTTAAGGACCGCACAAAGAGCAATGGCACGAAAAATATTAGGCCTAACATTAAGATACAGGAAGAGAGCAGTGTGGATCTGAAAGCAAACGGGTATAGCCGATATTCTAGTTGACATTAAGAGAAAAAAATGGAGCTGGGCAGGGCATGTAATACATAGGGGAGATAACCGGTGAACCATTAGAGTTACAGAATGGGTGCCAAAGGAAGGGAAGCACAGTTGAGGATGGCAGAATATTAGTTGAGGCGATAAAATTATGAAATTTGCTGGTGTAAGTTGGAATCAGCTAGCGCAAGACAGGGGTAATAAGAGGTCGCACGAAGGCGCTGACATCACTGGCCCACCGCCAGTCGGTGCTGTGATTTTGGTCTCAATTTCTTTGCCTCGATATATTGCGAAATGAAAAGACCTACACAGCTGCCCTCAAGTTTCTCATTAGGGAGTATCGTAATTGTCGGACATTTTTTAAAATCTGCTGATGCAAGTGAAGTCACTGCATATGCAAAATATTATCAGAAGTTTAAAAGTACCTGCAAGAAACAATTTATAAAAGCTTACCCTATTGCAAAGCTGCAACAAATACTGCTTATTTAGTTCAAGTACAGCTCTTCTAGGAAATACCACCAATTACCACCAACACAGAGAACATGACCCACCTGAATATCTGGCACGCAGTTGTGCCTCTGCCATGGTGGCACCTCACTCCCCTCTATGCTGCCATGGCGCACAGCGACAGTGGAATTGAGCTGGACCATCTCCTTGTCATGCTGGTCGCCCTCACTGCCACTGCTGGCCAACAGGCTCAGGCTCTGGGTGATGGGGTTCTTCTTGATGCCCCGGAACGACCACACCTGGTTGTGCTTAGGCTGGGATCGCAGTGGTGCCGCACGCCCCTTGCCTCTTGAAGCCGCACTCTCCTCTGCAATGACTTGCCGACTAAATGGCTGACTGCTTATCAATAGGCTGCCTGCTCTTTGCATGAGCAAGCAGGCCGAGGTTGTATTTGGAGCAATTGTGTTTTGCATGCCGTTTTCCTCTAAAAGAGTAATTGTTTTTTGAGTTGGATACAATGAGCAATAGAGATTTGAGCACATTCTGCCAAATGAACCAATCTAGCAGCACTGTAGAACATGATCTATTGTCAAGTTAAAGGCACCATACAGCAACTGTATATTTCATCAGAGACACCGAATTGCTTGAGCATGATGATTACAGTGAATTTAATGGCACCATCAATCTAATTACATAAAGTGCACCACACATTTCACCTCAGAATTTCTAAACCGCTTGAAACAGCAATGAAAAACAAAGATTGCCATAGCAGTGATGCCAGTTCCTAGTTCTCTTTCGTGTCATTCTCACCATCAGATACTTCAGAGCCGGACTCCAAGGTCGTTGGTTCACTGCTGGCTCTCGAGCTCGACGCCTGAATCCCCAAGGTATTGGGCCGGCCTACAGGTCTGCAAAACAGACAAGCAGGGTGCGTGCAATATCAATATAATCTATTGTCAAGCTAATGGCAACATAAAGCACCATCAGAAACCATCAATGGCACCAGAAGAGTGGCAGTTCTGGCATCATGCAACAGGTATTTTCCATTAACAGCATCCTGCAGCATAGGAAATGAGAAACTGTAGACAAAAAAAATATATATAATTTTTTTATCTTCAGTAGAATCAAGTCACAATTAGATGGCGCACTTCATTTTGTGTCTCGTTCCACGTAGCATTTGCCTTGTTTTCCAGCGTAGCGCAACTGACTGAGATATGCAATATGAAAGACAGGATACACCAGTGTGTCGTAACTTGGGAGTCCCTACATGATCATTCACATGAATACCCCCCCCAAATGAACACAGGCCGTAACAAGCCTATTCTAGTACAGTCTAGCATGTCCAACGACATAGCCAAATTGTGAGCGAGGCTCTGGTGATGTTTGTTATACTAGTATGGCCTACAAACTATACATTGCTGCATTAGATCGGCTTAACAGGCTGCTATCGCTCAAAATCAAGGTGAACAAAGAGGTGCTGAACAAGTGTCCTAGCAAATGATTTTCTCTCCGAAATGTGCACATGAGGTCCGAGAGATTTCTGGATGCCATTGGAGACGCTACCTCTCAAATTTTATTCTAGTGGGCATGAATACAGCCTTCTACACTGCGCTCATTACATGATATTGTCACGTGCCTTGTGAGAGAACGGGCGACGCGACGTTTATTGAGGGTAGCGGCTCCTGAAAAGCACGGCGCTGGGGGCTGGCTATCGAGCGGGCGGAGAAGCACGCGCACTTCTTTCTTCTTGTCCGTGCGTGCCTCTTAGCACTGTACCCACTACTCCAGGTGGCATTTCCCCCCTTCCTCGGAAAGAGCATCAGCTCGATGCTCAAAAAGCAATGTTAGAAAAGGAGGGGGAAACAGCATGGGCAAGGCAGGTGCTCGTGCAAAGGACACAATCACAGCTAGAGGAAAAACAAAAGCACAACAGCGGGGAAGCGCGACGGGTACAGTCTCAAGAAACAGAGAGGTTGCTAACAGTAGCGTAAGTAGAAAGATGAATAAAAAATAATAATCACGAACGCGCAACATGGTTTCGTGCGCACAACGTGAACTACGTCAGGGCGAGGTTGTTGTCTACGCCGTGTTTGCGCCGCACTGTCTAGAACGACTTCGTAGTACACGTCACTAGTGCGGCGCAGCACTTTGTATGGGCCAAAATACCGGCTAATCAACTTTTCACAAAGGCCACGGCGGCGAACAGGGGTCCACACCCACACTTGGTCTCCGGGACTGTAGCGCACTTGCCGGTGACGGATGTTATAGCGCCGTGCATCTGCATGTTGCTGCTCACCGATGTGCAGCCGCGCGAGCTGGCGGGCTTCCTCAGCACGCTCAGCAAATTCTTCGGCGTCAGTCGTTAGGTGCTCGGTGTCGTGACACGGAAGCATAGCGTCCAGCATCGTCTGTACTTCGCGGCCGTAAACGAGGCGAAATGGTGCGAACCGCGTCATCTCTTGTACGGCGGTATTATACACGAAGGTCACGTAAGGCAAGACGCGATCCCATGTTTTGTGCTGGACGTCGATGTACATAGAGATCATATCTGTGATGGTCTTGTTTAATCGCTCCGTAAGTCCATTGGACTGCGGATGGTAAGCAGTCGTCTTTTGATGCCTGGTGTTGCTCAATTGAAAAATTTCGTCCATGAGCTGTGCCGTGAACGCCGTTCCTCTGTCTGTGATTACAGTGGATGGGGCACCATGACGCAATACAATGTGGCACATGAAGAACTGTGCTACCTCAGAAGCCGTGGCTTGTGGGAGCGCCTCCGTCTCGGCATAGCGGGTTAAATAGTCAGTGGCGACGATCACCCACTTGTTGCCGTCGGTTGACAGGGGAAAAGGCCCAAGGATGTCCAAGCCGACTTGGTCGAATGGCTTATGAGGTGGTTCGATGGGTTGCAATAACCCGGCGGGCTTCAGGGGTGGTGACTTTCGTCGCTGACATTCACGGCAGCCTTTAACATACTGTTTTACGCTTGCCGCAAGCCCGGGCCAGTAATACATCTCGCGCACTCTAGCAAGCGTTTGTGAGGAGCCGAGGTGGCCAGATGTAGGCTCGTCGTGGCAAGCGAAAAGAATATCGTCCCGCAAGTCTTTGGGAACTACTAGAAGGTAGGCTCGGTCATTCGGGCGGGAGTTCTTCTTGTAGAGCAGATTGTCTCGTAGACAGAAAGACGTCAAGACGCGACGTAGATGGCGTGGTATGGATGTGTGACGGCCCTCGAAGTGGTCGATGAGAGGTCGAATTTCAGCGTTATCACGCTGCCATTTGACCAAGTCCGACGTAGTAAGGGCGCCCAGGAAGCCGTCGTCGTCCTTTGGCTGTCGACTGACAGATTCGGCGGGAGCACGCGACAACGTGTCGGCGTCTTCGTGCTTGCGGCCAGACTCATAAACTATAGTGACGTCAAATTCCTGTAGCCGCAAGCTCCATCGTGCCAGTCGGCCTGAAGGGTCGCGTATGTTCGCCAACCAACATAGAGCATGGTGGTCTGTCACCACTTTAAAGGCACGGCTGTAGAGATAAGGGCGAAACTTCGTGATCGCCCAGACGACCGCGAGACACTCTTTTTCTGTGGTAGAGTAGTTCGCCTCGGCACGGGACAGCGAGCGGCTAGCATAAGCTATTACTCTTTCAAGGCCGTCTTGACGTTGGACGAGTACTGCGCCAAGGCCGATGTTACTGGCGTCAGTATGCACCTCGGTGTCAGCCTCTTCGTCAAAATCAGCCAGGACGGGTGCTGGCTGACTGCATGCGTTATCGTAGTTCAGCGAAGGCCACCTGTTGCTCATGCGTCCAGGCAAATGGCGTGTCATCCCTGGTTAGGCGAGTCAGGGGTTCCGCAATCTTCAAAAAGTTGTCGATGAAGCGGCGATAATACGCACACAAGCCCAGGAAGCGTCGGACAGCCTTCTTGTCGGCAGGAGGAGGAAAAACTGCTACAGCGGCAAGTTTGTCGGGATTGGGTCGAACTCCTTTGGCGCTGACGACGTGTCCGAGAAACTTGAGCTCTTCATAACCGAAGTGACACTTTTCTGGTTTAAGCGTGAGATTAGCCGATCGGAGTGCTTCTAGCACATGCCGCAGGCGATGAAGATGTTGCTCAAATGTTTCAGAAAAGACAACTACGTCGTCAAGATACACAAGGCAAGTCTGCCACTTCTGTCCAGCGAGGACAGTATCCATCATTCGCTGGAAGGTTGCTGGGGCAGAACACAAACCGAAAGGGAGCACTCGAAATTCGTAAAGGCCGTCGGGAGTCACAAAGGCAGTTTTCTCGCGGTCTCGTTCGTTGACCTCGATCTGCCAGTATCCACTTTTCAAATCGAGTGACGAAAAGTACTGGGCACGCCGCAGTCTATCTAACGAGTCATCGATACGCGGCAGTGGGTACACGTCCTTTTTAGTTACGTTGTTGAGCTTCCGGTAGTCGACGCAAAAGTGTAGCGTTCCGTCTTTCTTTTTCACAAGAACGACCGGGGACGACCATGAGCTGTTAGAAGGTTCGATCACGCCGTCTTCAAGCATCTCTTGTACTTGCGTACGAATCGCTTCACGTTCCTTTGCCGACACGCGGTAGGGCTGCTGGCGTATCGGGCGTGCGTCGTCGCATGTGATGATCCTGTGCCTTGTAACTGAAGTCTGGCGTACCTTAGACGAGCTTGCGAAGCATGCCCTGAAATCAAGCAAGAGCTCATGCAGTGCCGCCTGTTTGTCTTCAGATAACTCTGAATTAATGTCGACGTTGCCCAGTGACTTGTCAGCCATCCTCACTGGTTCAGGGGTAAAACATTCAGCAACGTGCTCTATTTCCTCGGCAAACGCTATCGAAGTACCGCGGAACAGGTGTCGATGCTCGTTACTGAAGTTGGTGACAAGCAACTGAGAACTGCCATCACTAAGCTGTAGCGCACTTCTAGCAGCACAAACACCTTGCATCAGTAGATGCGATAAGTTACTTTCAGCGACCACTTCACCTTCGCGCATTCCACCGCACATCACTTCGACTAGGACGCTAGTTCGCGGAGGAAGCGTAACACATTCGTTGGAGACACGAAGGGCGTCGTCTCGACGCTTGTGGTCGTACCCGTCGAGTGCTCGGTCTGCTGAGAAGGTGACTACACCTCCCCGTAGGTCAATAACAGCGCCGTATTCTTGGAGAAAATCAACGCCGATAATGACGTCACGGGAGCATAGCGTAGGACAAGGCAGCTCGCCACGAATGTCGATCCTCGAATCCGAACTCTTGTCGTGCAGGTACCCAGTGGAGTAACGACGTGACCACCAGCTGTACGAATCTGCGAGCCATTCCAAGGGGTAATTACTTTCTTCAGCAACTTCGCCAGCTTCCTGCTTAAGATGGAATAGTCCGCACCGGTATCTACTAATGCGTTAACCGCGTAACCGTCGATCACCACCGGTATGTCGAGCGAAAGCTGGTCATTCCGTTCATCTGCAGTTGACGTCAGATCAGTGTCCTCGCTCGTTCGCGTCGATCGGAGGTCTTCAGCGTGTCGACTATCAGCGGCCTCGCCCCCAAAGGTCGCTGTGGTTAGTTTTCCCGGCGAGGACTTGGTGATCGTGTGCCGGAATATCGCTGGGGCGGTGGTGAAAATCGACGTGGTGACGGCGAGCGTGACTGTCGCCCGGTAGACGGTGGCATGCGTTGTTGAGCAAGGTAATCTTCTATCTCCCGAGGT
Organism: Dermacentor silvarum; assembly: GCF_013339745.2. Classification (NCBI taxonomy): domain Eukaryota; kingdom Metazoa; phylum Arthropoda; class Arachnida; order Ixodida; family Ixodidae; genus Dermacentor; species Dermacentor silvarum. The sequence continues at coordinate 187,948,302 of NC_051159.1, read as the reverse complement.
CGTTGGCCAAGTCGGGGTGGCGGTGAGTAGGTGGAAAAGCCCCGCAACCCGAGACGTCGGTATGGGCACTGGCGGCACAAATGATCTGCCTCACCGCAGTGGAAGCACAGAGGCCGACGGTCCGGTGTGCGCTAAACATCCGACTTCCGAGGGGTCATGCGTCGATCGTCGGCGTAATATACCGGTTGCTCCTGCGGAACCACAGCGGGAGGAGTGGCGGAGGGAAACGCTGGAGGCGCGCGTCGTTCTGCGATGTATGGTACCGGTTGTGCAGATGAAAGCGTAACCGGATGAGCCGCGTGAACTAACAGCGGGGTTGGTGCAGGGAGTCTCAGGGCTTCCGCGTAGGTCGCACGGCGGTGTTCAGTAGGTGCAGGCGCGGTGTAAGGCAGAGGACAGGTCGACCGGAGCGCTTGGTGAATTTCATCTTTGACGACACTCTCAATAGAGCTCACCGCCACTTGTGACGTGCCGAAAGCCTTCTGTATTTCTTCGCGCACGACAGTGCGGATTAGTTCGCGAAGGTGGTCATCGTTGCTTCGGGTGGCCGTGAAAATATCGGTGGTGGATGTCACGTTCACTTGCCGCTCATAGAAATTCGATCGTTGCTGCAGCATCTTCTGCCATACTTACAGCTTCAGATAAAAATTCGGCGACAGTCTTCGGAGGGCTCCGCACAAGACCAGCGAAGAGCTGCTCTTTCACTCCTCGCATCAGGTGACGCAACTTCTTGTCCTCGGCCATTCCCGAGTCTGCTCGTCTGAAGAGGCGCGTCATATCTTCGATGAACGTGGTAACACTTTCGTTGGGAAGCTGAACGCGGACCTGGATTGCTCGTTCGGCTCGTTCGCGGCGATCAGCACTGGCGTAGGCGTCTAGTAGCTGACGGCGGAACTCAGGCCACGACGTCAGTTGCTGTTCACGGTTTTGGAACCGTGTGAGCGCGCCGTCTTCCAGGCAAAAGTAGACACTTCAAAATTTATTTGTGTCGTCCCATTCATTGTATTCAGCCACGCGCTCGAAGTCGGCCATCCAGTCTTCGACGGCCTTGCCATGGAACGACTTTGGAACCCGTGGATTTTGAAGCGTGTACCGGTTCGTCACTGCAGGCGCCTTCCATACCGGTTGATATGGTCTGAAGCACTGCGGGGTCTTCAGGAGGCAGTCCCCGGATCCTGCGGCTGGCCCGGTGGACTGGCGTATCGATTGGCACGGGGGTAGTGGTTCCACTGCCAGAAGGGGTCTGCGACATGGGTGAGGAATACCCCGCACCTCCACCACTTTGTCACGTGCCTTGTGAGAGAACTGGGCGACCCGACGTTTATTGAGGGTAGCGGCTCCTGAAAAGCACGGCGCTGGGGGCTGGCTATCGAGCGGGCGGAGAAGCACTGCGCACTTCTTTCTTCTTGTCCGTGCCTGCCTCTTAGCACTGTACCCACTGCTCCTGGTGGCAATATTAAACTTGCCTGCCAGCAGATGGGTACATGATATGATGCCACATGGGGTCTAGAGATAGTAGTACTGATCAGGGGGTCTTACACAAAGCCACTCATCAGTATTTTTTTACTTGAGAAGAGTGGTGCCACAACTCGTTTACTTATGCCCTTTTTTAAGCCTACTACACTGAAATATGGCACAAGAATATGTCCAACAAATGTGCAACAAACATGAATTGTGAGGCCTAATGCAGCAGCATAGCGCAGAACTGAGCAAGTTGGAGCGAGTGCCAAAATGTTACGATGCTCTGTTCCCAGAAGACTGTCTTCTGTGTCATGATGTCATGACACATACATCTCCTGGGAAAAGAAACTGAAACTGGCTGTAGAAAAGCTGTTATAGTAAATTATTCAGGCCACCCTGAGGCTCGCTAGTACTTCTAGTGTTTAGATGCCCAGGACCCCAATTTAACATGAGAAATTAATAGTAGAAAATATTGTGTTAGTACTCACTCAATTATGTTTTCTGTGCCAGTAACATTTACAGTGATGTGTCGTGCTCTGTAACATTACAACTGTGCAGGCCATAGGATTAGTGCAACTTGGCACAGATGAACCGAGTACTGAAAATCTCAACTACAATGCATGCAGAGTGGGTGCAACTGCCACTTTTTTGGCAGCATGCAATTGCAATTACTTTCGATTGACAATTTTTACAGCATCCCCCAGCATAGGAATGAAAAACCGTAAGCAAAAAAATCCTGTTATACACTAAAGTCTGTAGCAGAATCAGTTGTGATGAAGCCAATTTGGCAGTTATCAGAACCTTTAATGAAGCAAAGTATATAAGCTCATAATGCTTAAAAGTTAAGATTACACATAAAGCTGCGGCTGCTTATCTCACCTGCCAAAAGACCTTGGGGCTTCAACTGCCACCAGGTTTTTCCCAGATATCTTTGTGACCAAGCTGGGACTGTACACATCAAATTCTTGTTCACCTGGTTTCAAGTATTTCTGAAATGCATAAGATAGGTTTCAGAGCTTGCATGTGACATTCCCACAACGTACTTGGGAGCAGCCATTCAAAAGACAGTGCCATTCCTCATTCCTCGTGCATGTATAGATTCACAGCAAGTACACCTTACACGCTCACTCACATTTGGGTCATTCCACGCCAAATGTCACAGGCACTGGGCTCAACTCTCTGTGATTTCATTCCACCCGCCGTGGTAGTAGTTAGGCTGCTAAGGCTGAAAGCGCGAGATCAAATCCCAGCTGCCGCAGCCCCATTTCGATGGGGGTGAAATGCTAAAATCCCCCACGTATCGTGCAGTGGGTGCACGTTAAAGAATTCCAGGTGGTAAAAAATAATCTCGAGTCCCCCACTACGGCATACCTCATAATCATAATCATATGGTGGTTCTGGCATGTAAAACCCCAGAATTTATTAATTTTCTGAATCTATTAAAAAAAAAACTGTGGCCAATCGTTTTGGTGCACTATTTGACCTGGTAGACTATTTTTGCAAGAAAAAATTTTTTCAGTCTCTTAAAATGATTTGAATGTTGCCATGGAACCTAGGTTGCGAAAAAACACCAGCAAAAATACAATACTACACGGAGCGCCTTAAAAAGCTGGTTGCTAGAATAGGGGGGGTATTCTGTAGGAGTCCACCTAGTGGACTATCCATTTCGGCTGTTGCTGATTGGCTACGGCTGTACGAGCGAGAAGGAGACTGGCTGGGGGCCCCTGTCTCCTTCTCACTCGTGCAGCTCCAGCCAATCGGCAGCAGCCGAAATGGACAGTCCACTAGGTGGACTCTTACAGAGTAACCCCCCCCCAGGAATAGCACTTTCTTATTCCCTCCCAATGATGGGCGCTACTTTGCCTCACACAGTGCTTTGTGGTGAAGCAATACTGCGATTCTGCACCAATCTCAACTATCTTTAGAAAGTCTACAAGACTTATGGACACAATACAACTACATCACGTGGCTGGATAGCTGGCAGTAAGATGTGTCAAAAAGTATTGAAGTTGATGGGCGAGTAGTTTCGAAGTGAAAGAGGCACAAAAATTGCAAAATGTGTGAAATGCCTCATGTTCAGGCACATATAGATTGGGGATGCGATCTAAGTAAAAATGCTTGCTTGCATTCATTTGAAAGGGTGCAGAAAAGAGACTTATTTCTGAAAGTTTGACTGCAGTACTTTTAGATGCGAGAGCATCTTATGCTCGGGGCAGTGTCCGTTCTGCGGCGTCCGCACCCATACTGCGTATACGCAACTCTCCCTCATTCTCCTCTCCTACGCAGGTGTGCGCTCTCCTCCTCCCCTCTCCACCACAGGTGCGGCGCAGCAAATCATTGCATATAACTCTCTCTCACTCTCTGTCTAAGGGTACGCCGGTAGACGGTGCAAGTGTCGTGGCGCAGAATAAAGCGCGCGTTTGCTGAGCTTCCGTCATTCTCTCTCTGTGCAACGATGTGCGAAACACCATGAACAACGTCAACGTCGGCCCTAGTTGCAGCGGCAGCGCCACCGCCACGGAGCAGAGGAAGGCTTTGGAAGCCGAACATAAACATCAGCGTCGGCAAGCGGACCCCAAACTTCGGGCCAGGGATGCCGAACGTAAACATCAACGTCGGCAGGAAACTTCTACGGAAGCAACACGGGCTCGGCACGCCGAAGTGGCACGTCAGCGTTATCAAGCCGACCCCGAACTCAGAAAGTCAAAGCGCAACGGCAGCGTCGAGCGGCAGCTCCCGATCCCGAAGCGACGAGACAACGCGAGTCTGCGGCCAGAGCAGCAACACGTTCGAGGCCATTACAACGCCCGGGCTTCGACGGTGCTGATGCGCGGTTCAAGTGCGACTTCCTCGATCGGAGCTGCAACGTGTGCGACCGGCTTTGGTTCGACAACAACCTGAGCAAGGTCGGGAGCGTCCAGAACGAACGTCAGCGTAACACGGCCGTCGGCGTGCTTCGACGCTAGTTCAGCAACTAACAATATAATACATTCTCAATACATTCTCAATACATTCTCTCACTCTAACTTTCATTGGGTTGTGTTGCCAAGTGAAACGAAACGGAAACTCGATGCACAACCCCCGCGATGCTTTCGCATCCCACCATGGTTGCCCGTAGGGTGAGATGATGTATTCTTTATTATAGATGAGAAAAAAGTCTTCATGTTGAGCGTCCACCACGTCCCTGGGCACCGGCCTGTAAGTATGCTTCACTGTGCCGCGCACTTCTCTAGGGCAACGGAAAGATGCGGCGTCAGCAAAGGTGCCAAAATTCTATCCTGCTTTGTGTTTTCACATTTTGACACGCATTCGCAGATTTTCCATGGTGCCACCTGTCATGCCGTTAGTGCGTCAGAGCTGAATGCATCTTTTTTCAGCGGAGGTGAACTTTGCTACAGTGATCGCCTCACTGACCGAGCGCACAGGATCCACGGGTCACCTTTCCGCCACATATATTGGCAGCACGTAACATAAACACTGCAAATGATGAGTATACTGCTGTCTTGTCATATTTTACATGGAGTGCCTGTGCTCTTATACTGACAACAGGCGTGTCAGTAGAACTGAAGTGGAAGCGATAAATATCTAGGAGGACGATGCCGCCTGACAATTACTGAGCTGACGGCAATGCATGTAGCGGGGATGGCGAGAGAGCCCGTGGGGTTTACTCTTTGACTGCGTACATTTAAAGAAGGCTCTAGCTTGGAACGGACGCGAGGGTACGATAGTATTGCTTCTCTTAGCGTGGCTGACATGATGGAAAAAAGATGTCGTAGGGGACATGCCGATGCTTCTACATGTGAAGCTTGTACCTCTGAAGGTAAGCATCAAGAAGTTTAAAGGACTTTTATTTCTTGGTTCACGAATGAACTAGTAAGGTATATCTTATACCTTCGTCTTCAAGGTATGTGCTTGATTTTTCGATGAGCCCATGTGCTTGCATTGTAGTGCACGTAAAAGAACCCCAGGAGGTCAAAATTAATCCGGAGCCCTCCACTACGGCGTGCCTCATAATCAGAACTGGTTTTGGCACGTAAAACCCCCGAAAGAAGAAGAACTAGCAAGCAAAATGAAGTTGTCTTCCATTACGCTTCTGCTCAAGTTTCTATATATATATATACGTCATGGTGAGATGTAAAAAAAATGTACGTTTTTTTTTTTATTTGTGGATCTGTTCACTACACCTTTTAGTGAAAATTCTGTATGCCAAAACACCTGCGCAAGCAATATTTGCAGAGCTAGTGTAACTTTGATGGCGCAGTATATATCTGTCTAAGAACATGGCAGCAGGCAGTTGCTCTGTACATTTATGTCTCATTTCCTGCATTTGAGGAAGTTGAATGCCTGCATGTTCACTTGACCCTGTAGACTGCCACAAGACAACACGGTCAAAACAAGAGCAGACATTTAACGTGAAAGATCTCAGCAAAAGTGATCGTCGTCTCGTGTAACTGCGGTGTAAACGTGCCCAAGACATCTCTACTGTATGCTACCATCACTATACCATGTTCATGAAATGGTTAACAACTCACATGACGTCGAAGTCGTGCTCTAACATGTTCCTCGTGCATGTGAAAAATATGCGTGGGACATGGCATCAATACCACAACATTGGTTGACCCCAATCTACGCCTGGCGAGAGGTTGTGCCAGAAGCGCAAGCGCATGTGCTACATTACGACGAAAGTCACAAGCTCTGAAGGTGCTTTCCCGGAAAGTGGAGCTCGCTCTGATCCGAGTGAGGCGGAAATAGTGGATGAAGACGTAAATGAGACGCTGGCCGTCATAGGGGTGAGTCCTATAAAGAAAGCATGGAAAAAAGCCTAGACGGACCACAGGTGTTTCAAGGGGCAAAGACCATATGTCGGCAATGGCAGTAAAAAGTGAAACCTCTGGAAAGTACCAAAACGGGGCACACAACCTAATTTCTACTGTGTTTGTTGTACCTACACCAATGCAGGAATGTGTCAGTAAAATAGCAGCTTGTAGTACTAATTGGCAGCCTTAGATGCCCTTCCGAAACCTTGTGCCAACCAGCCACACTATTTACAAGTTGCCAGCAATGTGAAAACACTACGCAGCATACGATCTTGCCACTCGCGCGGGCACCGCATCTTTCTGTTGCCCAAGAGTAGCGCATGGCACAGTGAAGAGGACTTACGGGCCAGCACCCAGGGATGAGGTGGACACTCAAAATAACTTTTTCCTCACCTACAATTGCCGCGCGACTGGCCGCTCGAGACCCTTTGCGTGTATTCGTGGGCTTCTTCCACGCTTGGAAAAACACTTTTATGTAGCCTGTATTGAGCAACAGAAAGCTGTATCGCGAGTTTTTCATGTTGCTCTACAGTTTTCTCATTGACACTTTTCAAATTATAATATTTGAGAAGTTGATTAATTAATTGAACTAATTTAATTGGGCAGAATGCAAAAAATAATCAGAGTATCTCCAAGCGACGACGAAACAACATTACCTTGGGTTCTGTCCAGCTATGTGGCATTTGCATACTTTTAAATCTTGGTGCACGATAGTTGAGACGGAGACTCCGTATATGTGCCGGAACATGAGGCATTTCGCACATTTTGCAATGTTTGTGCCTATTCCACTTTGAAGCTGCTCACCCATCAACTTCAATATTTTTATGACACATTTGCTACCAACTACCCAGCCACGTGATGCAGTTGTATTGTGTCTGTAAAACTTGTAGAATTTTGTAAAGATAGTCCAAATTGGCGCAGAGTTGCAGTAGTGCTTCACCATAGAGCACATTGTGAGACAAAGTAAAAGCTGCCAATGAGAGAAGTAAGAAAGCGCAATTCCTTTTCTAGCAACCAGCAGCTTTTTAAGGCGCTCCATGAAGTATTGTATTTTTGCGAGTGTTTTTTGCAACCTAGGTTTCGCCCACCATGGCAACATTCAAATCGCTGTAAGAGAAAAAAAAAATTCTTGAAAATATAGTTTACTAAGGCAAAGAGTGCACCAAAATGATTGACCACAATTTTTTGGAATATAATCCTGACTGGGTCGAGTGCAATGTCTGGGACTTCTTGGCGTGGAATGACCCATTTACATTCACGACTATTGTCCCCACCCATCTGGCAGCTTAAGATGAGTGCAATGATCAAGAGGGTAATGCGTAGTGAGGAGCCCTGACAGCTCGCTAAAGTTTGTTTGAACCATGTAGAAAGAAACACCCACGAAGGCAAACAGTGCCCACTTGTGCAGTCAGGTATCATCGCAACAACAGCTTGACAACACCACAACCATCTCACTGCTATCCCATCACTAAGGCTGCCATAACAACTAAACATGCCAGTGTACCGCACCACCAGATGCCGCCTGTGCGACACTGTCTTGTCACCTGTGCACACAGTACATGTACGGTGTTAAGCTGCACCCAGCAAAGACAGCATGACTGTGCAAATTAAATGTCCCGAATTTAATCATATATGCCACGGTTAAAAGAAAAAGACTCAAAGCAGAACAGCAAGTCCTAATGCTGCCAAACAAGCATAAAAAATATCAACCAAGTAATGCAACTGGGCATCTTAAAGAGTACTTAAGAGTTGTTCCTTTGCAATGTTAACAAGAAAAACATTGCCATTGAGATAACTTGTTTATTAAGTCATGATCGGTCTACTTATTCAAGTGACAGCATGCGAAAAATTATTTTCATTCCCTATAGTTCTACTAAAGAGGCTTTTACAAATGCTTACACAATCACTGGTGTTAGACAAGCAATAATTATGGGATAGAAACTGTTGTGCCATAAACACACCTTGGCGTCCTTTAAGTGCAGAGCCAGCTGAAGAATGTAGGTGACATTTCGACCTGCTGGATACTTCATCAAGTAGCTCAGGCACTTCGCATAATCCGAGTTCAGCACTGGAATGGAACAGACGTACTGCCAGTTACTTGTGAGGCAGGTGAGTGCTGGTGTGCCTGTGCTTCAGGCACACCAGCACTGTGAGTATGCATACCCAGCAAACCACAAATATCCATTGAACGTACCACAAAAGACCAAATATCCAAGACATTTATACGACGTTTAGTTTACATCTATAGTATGTTCGACTAGCACGTGGCAGTCAAGGGTCATCCAAAAGACATCGAATGTATTTGTGATATGGACATTTATTGCACATTCAAAGCTTTCGCACATCGAACGTACATTGTGCGTTGTAAGTAAATGCACACACTATGCGCAGAAATACAAGCAAGTTGTCTCTGGGAAGCTAGGAGAGCAAAAGTCGCGCTGTTGCCTGTTACAGCCCTGTAGCGGGGCATTAACTTTGTTTTTTGACATCATCATCACTGTGCATGTTCGAAATCCTACGATCCAGAGGGAAAATGTGTGCCTGAATTGCGAAATATTCATCTGTTCATTCTGAAAAGATTCAACTGTAGTATTAAAGCCCAGAATTTCAGTTATGACCGCATTTATTTTGCAATTTATCATGACCTCTGCACGCACTGCTGGGGATCTAGTAACGTTGCTGCTGGTCACCGCGTGCAAAAGCCAATACTTTCGGCATTTTTTCTCTATGCTTTCGGTCTCGGTTACGTCATTTTTTTTCTCATACAAAGACGCTTTATTTTTCAGTTACGTCTATTGGTACACTGTTGAAAATACGTAATATTTAACTTGCTGATGTATTACGACAGTTTATAAAGAAAAAAAGAAGCTTGAACTCGCAATAGCTTTGACTTCGCATCGCCACTGATATCAATTCAGCAACACGCGCCTCAATGCAAGTGCGCAGCAAGGTTCTGCGCGCGAGCAGCGTCTGCTTTATTAGTGTCTTTTCGACTTTTGTGCGGATGACCATGGCCCAAGTATGTATATAGTAGGCAGAACTGTACAGTTGCATACTGAAATTTAGAGCTGTGCTTCTGACTGCTATATGTGGTACGTTTGTTCGCCTTGTGGAGCGCTTATAGAAATGTTCCGAGGGCAACATTTTGATGGTTCATTTTCGCACATGTTTGTATCACTTAGTTTCCGGCGCTCTTCTTCAAGTGTCAGAGATATTTCTCTGGCAGCATTATGTTATTGGCACTTTCGTGGTGTGAGAAGCTACCTGAGCAAGGGACGTATTCTGAAACGTTCCACTTCGGCGATACTTCGTTTTTCGCCTTCAGATGTGCGCCGATTGGCTGGTTGAGCAAAATTGAATGACGTCGGGCGCAACCAGCCAATCAGCTTATCCAATTTTGCTAAAACAGCCAATCAGCGCAGGCCTGAAGGCGAAAAGCGAAATATCGCCGAAGTAGAATGTTTTTGAATACGTCCCCAAGCTGCCTATCACGATAAACATTCCATCTCGGGAATCTGCTTGTGTGGAATTTCTTTTACCATATACATATTTTAAATATAGCTAGAAAGTGCTGGCTTTCTATCTTGAATCCGGTGGCCCCAGAAGCAGGTGCTGGCAAGCAGGCCATGCACTTTTGGTCATTAATTAGTATGTGATATTACCTCCTACTAATCAGTTTTATTCTTTTTAATTATAATTGTGGCACTGTGCCTACTAGTCATTTTCTCAGCCTTGACACCCTTTTCTCGGTACTTTTGTTTTAGTGAAGTTTAATTTTCAAGATTTTTTTTTTTAGATCCACGTTTAACCTGTTTGTATACAGCTAAAACTTGTAATGAATATTTTCATACATGTGCCTGGCGAGGGGCTGATCATTTTTGTAATAAAGCTTTGAGTTGTATAAATAAAAAGTAACATTGGTATGACATTGTGAGTTTCACTGGTGTGCTTTACCTAGTGCTTACTGAACTCACTATTTTTCATTTATCCATTGCAGGATTTGTAATAATGCATAATGATCAAAATGCATATTTACGATTTTGTTAGCACAGTTTTCGTGTTTTGATGAGTGCTAGAACTATATTATTACGATAGCATCGAAAGATGTTGAAGAGACGAGCCGCTGCGCGAAAGACGATGAAGTGTGTCTGTGCTCTCGGTGCGAGCGATTGTGGGCCTGGCTGTCTGGCTTCAGTGTAAATAGCCTGTAAACAGCCTCTTTCGTCTGCGTTCTTCCACACGTAACATTCTGGTGGAGGTGCTGGGTAAAAGTGGAGGAGAGCCAGTGAAAGGGTATTATCTCTAGCGAAGGGATAGGGCCCGACCGAATACCCCTCACTCTCTTTCTAGATCCGCCAGTGCAACACGAACATATTGTTACGTCGACGGCTATCCTGTCACTGCACTGATCGATACAGGGGCCCATATTTCCATTATGAATGCTGCCTTCCGACGACGACTCAGAAAGCTCCTCACCCAGCGTCGGCACGCGTCGTCCGTGTCGCGGATGGCGGTACTGTCCCTATCGTCGGCATGTGTACGGCACGTGTCCGCATCGCCGGCTGCCACACTCCTGTCCTCTTCACCGTGCTTGCTCATTGCCCCCACGACCTAATTCTCGTACTTGATTTTCTTTCTGCACATTCTGCTCTTATTGACTGCTCTGCCAGTACCCTTCGCCTTGAGTTGCCGATTCTAGCAGAACCTCCTGATGAACCCCAGTGCCGCTTACGCCCCAAAGGCTTTATTCGCCTTCCACCAAAGTCAATATTGAACTATATTGAACTGTTGAACCCCACCTGTTCCTGATGGCGAGTACCTCGTCACTCCTCTGCCCGACATTCCACTACAGTATGACGTCACCGTGCCTCACAGTATTCTTACTATTACTAATAACTGCACTCGCATGCCTATCTTCAACTTTGGATTGGCAAAACAAATTCTCCCGCAAGGTATTTGCCTTGCCAACGTTGACTGCCTCGGCGACGATCAAGTGGCAGCTTTATCGACCGATGGTTCTTCCGAGCTTGGCGTGCCCCTCGCGCCAGCCTCGGGCGCCGATCCCAACATAAAGAAAATGGTTGCGGCGGACCTGTCCTGTACTCAGGCTGAAGACCTTTCCAAAGTGTTATCGGCCTACAGAGATATTTTCGACTTCGACGATTGCCCTTTAGGCCAGACGCTCACGGTCAAGCATCAGATTCCTACTGGCGATGCTACGCCTATTCACCGACGACCATATCGCGTTTCTGCGTCGGAACGCCGAGTAATTCAAAATGAAGTGACCAAAATGCTAGATAAAGACATCATTGAGCCTTCTTCGAGTCCCTGGGCATCACCTGTGGTGTTGGTTAAGAAGAAGGACGGCACGTGGCGCTTCTGTGTAGACTACCGCCATTTGAACAAAATTACTAAGAAGGACGTCTACCCGCTCCCACGAATCGACGACGCCCTTGACTGCCTTCACGGTTCCAGCTATTTCTCTTCTATTGATCTTCGCTCTGGATACTGGCAGATTGCTGTCAACGACATGGACAGAGAAAAAACCGCGTTCGTAACACCTGATGGCCTATACCAATTTATAGTAATGCCGTTTGGGTTATGCAATGCCCCAGCCACCTTTGAGCGTATGATGGACTCCTTGCTCCAAGGTTTTAAATGGTCCACGTGTCTCTGTTACCTCGACGACGTCATCGTCTTCTCGCCAACGTTCGACTCTCACCTTGAGCGTCTAACAGCTATACTTGATGTATTTCGAAAGGCGAAGCTGCAACTCAACTCGTCCAAATGTCGTTTTGGCCGCCGCCAAATTACTGTTCTGGGCCATCTCGTCAACGCTTCCGGAGTGCAGCCTGATCCCGACAAAACTCGCGCCATCCGAGACTTTCCGGTTCCGAAGACAGCCGCAGACATTCGCAGGTTTGTTGGGCTATGCTCGTACTTTTGTCGTTTTGTTCAGGATTTCGCGGCAATTGCTAGACCCCTCACTAATCTTCTGAAGAAAGGCGTACAATTTTCGTGGGGTACTTCAGAAGCCACCGCCTTCTCTCGTCTCGTCACTCTTCTCACCTCACCACCCACTCTCGCCCACTTCGACCCTGATGCCCCTACAGAATGCACTGCTGCTCTGATGCCCCTACATGTCGCTACACTTAGCACTGCTGTATGGAGGAGCGCGAACGTAAGCGCAGCAAACGTCATGACTCTGATCCTACACTTTGAGAACGAGACGCGGCAGCCCAACGGCAACACCGTGAAGCTAACCCTGAGCTACGAGCACGAGAAGCAGCAGCACGCCTGGAAACGGCAGCAGGACCTCGAAGCGAAAGCTCGAGCAGCAGCCGTAATCGTCCAAGGAGCTTCTCTCCATCATCAGCATTCACTTCGTGGATTGGCTGCTAATTTTTTTACTGTTCCCACACGGCTCTTGTGTTTGCTGTTGTGTCACAAGAAAATCAATCATCGGTTAGGTGAAGTGGTTCCGATGCATGTGGCTAATATGTGCTGAAATACACTGGGGGTGGTTATAATTTGGGCCTGTTGGTAAGGCCATTTCTAAAAGGGGGATTGTAGTGCCGGTACATGGGGAAGAAAGAATAACTGAGACAGACCACTAAAATCTCGACTAGCACTCTGTGTTGACTAATCTTTCTTCTTCCTCATGTAGCTGTACTGCAATAATCCTCTCAGAGAGGGTGTGATAAACGTTGTTGAAGAGTTTCTCCGCTCTGCTCTCCTTTAACATCTTCTGATAGATCCCATGCTAAAGCCTGGTACGAACAATATTTAGCACACAAATGACTTCTGGCTAATCATTGCTGGCATTCTGGGCAGGAACTGTGCATGAAATAGTGCAACATGTGGTAAGGCTGGTGCAAAGCACCTTTCCAGAAAAGTCCTTTGAGGTGTGAAGGTATAGCTGGATGCCCGTGAACTTATAACTGAAGCAAAGATGTTTATCTGTGCTAAATACACATGCCAGCATCAGCTGGCATGCAATTTCACTTGATAAGTTATAGCATGTGTTGTACAATATCAAGCATTCTCTTTGTTGTGGAACGTTCGCTTACACGAACCAGATGCAAACAATTAGAGGTGAATTATGCCAGAACACAAGCATTTGGCAGTTGAAAAACGGCAGCTGCTGTTGGTGGGAGTGGTTTAGAGGAAAAGATTCTAAATCGAAATTTCTGTTTAAAATGAGTGCGGAGAGCCTAATTGTTGTTTCCTTTTTTTTTTTTTTAGCATGCATAACCCTATTAATTGGCCCCTCTACTCTCAGTTGCAATGATAAACTGAGACTGTCATGTCATGGCCATGAAATGGCCTGTTTAAAAACTTGGCAATGTTCACAGAGCTTTTTCACTACAGTATAACACAAATTCACTCATCTGTTCTAGAATTCAATTTTTATACATTTTTATCTTCTGGGAGAGATTAAACAAGGATGCTGAGGAAACTCACATGGCTTTCTAATGCAAATGAGCATGGCCACAAATATGTAATCAACCAGGTTAAAGGCCAAGCTGTCAGCGAAAATGGCATCCCACAGTATGAGCAGTTCAGGCAGGATGAATTCACGTCCGAAAAGCAGTCGAAGCCAACGTCTGCAATGCGACCACAAAAAGAAAGTCAAAGCGAATCACACCAAAATTTAACCTGCATAAATTCCAAACCTCAGAAATTAACGCACATTCCAAACACATGGAGTGGGATCTCCATGTTTTCCAGGTGTGTGTAGATGGCAAAGTCATGTGCCTTGAGCATGGACTGGTTGATCCTGCAGAGCTTCACACCCAGGCCATTGTGCAAACCAAGCGTGCTGGTCTTGGTGAATGGCATGAAGCTGAACTGGTCAATCTGGTAGAAAGAAAAGAGTCAAATGCTGATGCTGGATTGACAAGGAAAGGAGCACAGAAGGTGCACATCTGTGAAAAAGGGTCAAGGCTTTAAGCATCAAGGAAAAGACAATCAAGTTGATTTCAGCAAGGCGTTTAATTGTATATATCGTAAAATTTTGCCATGGAAATTATCACAGAATGGCGTTAGAGTTACTTCATTAACATTATTCGAGTCTTATACCTTACAGATCAGAAACGATCAGTTTGCATAAAACATGAGACGTCATGTTTTCTTCCTTTACTAAATGGCGGGCCACAAGAGAGCGTATTAGGTCCTATGCTTTTAACCTCTACGTCAACGACATTACTAATAACGATACAACTGTAAAACTTATCATATAAACCAATGACGCTACTGTTCTTATTTCTGGTCTGAATTCACAGAAATTATGGAAGAATGTAACGATCTACTCACTAAGCTACCTAAATGGTTAATCATTAATTGCCTAAAATAAATAACAAGAAACTAAAGTAATGCTATTTCATGCAAAAAATAAAGCTCTTACTAGTAGTCAAACTTAAGTGTGGTGGTAAAGAACTGCAAATTGGTGATGAACATAAAATATTAGGCGTTACTTTTTCTTCGCACCTTACATGCGATAAACATATTCAAAATACATATCTGCAAAAAACTGTCTGCAGCTATCACAGGTGTTTTGTCTCGATGCCAGTGTCTTCCACCCAAAGCAAAACTTAACATTTATTATGCCTTATTTTCTTCCTACTTAAATTACTGTAGCTTAGCTTAGGCAACTACAGGAAAGACGAATATTATGAAAATCCCTTCTTTGCAAAAGAAGAGGATTCGGCACATTGACAACATGGGTTTTCTGCAGACAATGCGTCTGCAGAAAACCCATAAAGCATAAAATTATTTAAAGCATAAAATTATTAAAATGATATATTTCTACACTTTTTGCTTTCTAAATTCTTTTTACTTCTCAAATAGTGCCTTCAACAATTTCCTAGTGTCTACTGCATCTTTGACACCAAAATTAATTTCTGCCAATATAAGAAATAGCGATACGTGGTATGTTCCTTGGTTTTGTAATAAATATAGCCTACAGTCATTACAACATAATCTACCATACATTTTAAATAAATATCAAGGTATATATATTTTCTTATCCAAGGAACTTCAAATGAAAAAAAAAATTTAATTATGGGGTTTTACATGCCAAAACCACGACCTGATTATGAGGCACGCCATAGTGGGGGGCTCCGGAATAATTTGGACCACCCGGGGTTCTTTAACATGTACCTAAATCTAAGTAAACTGGTGTTTTCGCATTTCGCCCCTATCAAAATGCGGCCACCGTGGCCGGGATTCGATCCCGCAACCTCGTGCTTAGCAGCCCAACACCTATAACACCCGCCGGGGTGGCTCAGTCAGCTAAGGCGTTGCGCTGCTGAGCACGAGGTCGCGGGATCGAATCCCGGCCCCGGCAGGCCGCATTTCGATAGAGGCGAAATGCACAAACGCCCGTGTGCTTGCGTTGTAGTGCTCGTTAAAGAACCCCAGGTGCTCAAAATTAATCCGGGGCCCTCCACTACGGCGTGCCTCATATTCAGAACTGGTTTTGGTATGTAAAACCCCAGAAAGAAAAAAAAAAAAAAAAAAGAACCATAGCCACTAAGCAACCACGGCGGGTAAGGAACTTCAAATGCATTTTGTAAACATGTGATCACCGATTGTTTATCGTTTATCATAGCCTATTGTGTTACCTTTTTGCAGTAGCGCACCCAGGATCTCTGCCAGGGGGGGGTTGACAGTTTGCCAATACCATTAAACAGCACTAATTTCCATTTCTTCACGGGAAATTGTCAAAAAAAATTCGCTTTTTGCGAGTGTGCAGACGATTGCGCGTCTTACATCTTAGTTGCAGTACTCAAATGCGTAAGGAAAGAAGAGGTTAAACAAAAGGGGGGGTTAAGTCAGCCTCATGGGGGGGTTACAACCCCCGAATCCCGCCTCGTCGGTGCGCCACTGCCTTTTTGTAATCCTTACACAAATATATTTATTTCTTCTGATGTATCAAATATGTCTTTTCTTAGTCTCTATATTACTTTCGTTCTTGTTTTTGTGCATTATGTAAGTAATTCGTTTATTTTGAATGTCTAACATGCTACTATTTTTTGATGCAAACAATATGTATGCCCTGTAACGGACCATCGGCCCAGTCAAGCTGTTTTTCTAACAGGTTTTAGCCTATGGTAACCACCAGAACTCTTGTATTCCTGGAAATAAATCTGTATTGTAAGTAGGAGAATCACACCAGCAGGAATGACTGTAACTGGAGGGAAGTGAAGTTGGCACAAAAGGTTGCATGGCAGCACTGAATGTAATGTCAAAGCTTTTCTCAGACTCGCGAACACTGATTGCTTCTTGTTGGCGATGAGACAAAGGATTGCTGCAAGTTTCTGACTTGCTTGGTTTTTTTTGACGGGCACACAACCACTAAGTTTACTTGTGCGTGCTCGCATACACAGTTCCATTACACTATGGACGTGTCTGCCGGTTGTTTTTGTGCAAGTGACTCGAGCAGTGATTTCTTTGATGCGGACTACTGCCTGTTAAACATTAGAGGAATAGGACGATGACGGGGACTAGCGCGTTCAGTGCAAGCAGTGCATTCGTGTTCATGCGTTTCTTGACTGATTTTAACGGCCAGTATGGATATGTTGCTACTGTTCTGTGGTCAATAAACTCCCCTTTCGCTGCCCTTCTAGTGCGAAGACTCCTTTGTTTCACATTTTCTGGTGCCAAGACCTGAGACCTGGGACTCTGTGATTCAAATGACCCAACTACGAAAAGACTTCGCAAGCAATGAAAATGGAGTGGATCAACGGTAAGTGAGCGACTCTAACGAGCTTTGCACATGCGACTCCAAAACGAGACAAGCCAACTCATAGAATTGAGTCTGTTCAGCGCTCCGGTGCTTTGAGTGTTGCATGACAGACTGAAGAACTATGACGGACTACAGGTGCTCAATGAACAAATGGAGGGATACCTCACGAACGAGCAAGCATCCAAAGACATCTTGGTTGCGGATTATGAAGACAACGTGGCAGCAACGTCGTCCCTTCTCTGTTACTACATAGAACAGCTTCAGTCTCAACCGACTGTGGACCGAGGCCTGCTGACGCCCAACGACACCTCAGCTTCAGCGACGACCTCAGGACATTGTGCCCTCGGTGATACCTCAAGACCTTGTCGGTGCTTCTAGACTTCTGAAGCTCGACTTGGTTCACTTTAACGGAACAGTGGCAGCCTTTCTGGGACATGCTCAAGCATGCCGTCCACGAAAATGCCAATTTAACGAACATCGACTGCTTCCACTACTTGAAAAGCCTTTTGGCTGGACCAACGGCCAAAGCGATCGAGGGAATTCAAGTGGCAAACGCATCGCATGCAGATGCCATCGAATTCTAATAAACTGTTTTGACACCATGAGGATTATCGTAGCAGAAGTACTTGGAGAATCTTGGAATGCTCAAGGCCGGTCAGGTTTTCTACTTACGTGACTCCTATGAGGAATCTCCTGGATACCGTACACATGAACGTGAGAGGTCCCAAGGCTCTTGGACGATCGGAGCTTTCATACGCTGCTATGCTCGTCGAGATTCTAACAAAGTGATCCCCAATGACATCATGGTGGAACACTACAAGCGACAGAGCTCACTACAAAAGCCCCAGTAGACCCAGTCATAAGAGACGGAGCTACGACAGCTATTGGTTTATCTATGACTGGAGGTCAAAGCTTGTGAGAAAAGCAGGCGACAGGAGTCCCGTGTTCGTGACACGCAAGATGGAAGGCATGCCAAGAGGCCCAGTGCAATGCCAGCCGCCTCCGTTTTGCACAATGAATCTAGCTAGACAAAGGTACTACTTTTAACAGCGGAGCTGTTTAAGCGGACTATCAGTCCGTGTGTCACAAACAAAAACAGCTGCTGGTGATGACGTCACCGCGCATTGCCTAGCAACCACGTCGCAGAGCGGCGTGTGCTTTGCATACTCTCCGTGCTGTGCACATGTTGCTTTGACATTGGATGTTAAGGAGAGGGAAGGAGAGCATGCACATGGCACGCACTATGCTCAGGAGAGAGAAAGAGAAAATGGCAGTGAGAGAAAGAGAGAGAAAGAAATTGTAGCAGCACCAACAAGGCAACGCACGAAGCTGCTGCCGACGCCGTCCGCGTTTCCCCGTTTCCCAGCGTTCACGCCAAAACGTGTGCGGTGTCCGTGACTACAGCAAGTGCCTCTGGCGGCGACTCAGCAGGTTTCAACCAGCCACGACTCAGCAAGTGTGGAGACGCAGCTTGGCCGTAACGTCACCGGGGAGATAAAGCTTGGAGCCGCCGCAACGGTGGCAGAACTCTCGTTGACTCTGTGGCAAGTACTTGTAGGTTGACATGGGACGACCAAAGAAGATCAGGACACCTGAAGAAGCCGCTGCTCATCCTGAAAAGCGTCGCGCGACCAAGCGAGAATCTGCCCGTTGGCAGCGAGCCGATTCAGAATATCGTGCCTAGCAGCACTTAGCATTTCCTAGCACAACTTAGCCAAGCCTAGTAAAACCTGGAAGAAGTTAGGTCGCTCACCAGTTCTGCTGTTTACTCCAGCCTTGCACCACTAGTGCAAGCTGCCCACATTTCGTTTTTTCTGGCTTTCACCCACACACGCTACGGAAACATGGACTTCTACACTAAGCCTGCATGAGAAGCGCCATCTGGCCAAATAAGGTAGGTGTTTCAAGTACACAATATCAGGCCACCGCTCGAAAGATTGCCGACACAACATTCGTTGCACTGACTGTAAAGGCAAGCCTGCAACAGCTGTTTGTGACCCCAACTATGCCAGCATAAAGAAACCGAGCAAACGCCAAACCCCAAGCGTGCATGCTGATGCACAGGCATCTACAGGTGATTTGCTTGAAAATGATGTATTACTGCAGACGTTCCGAGTATGGGCTCTCAGTGACTGCAGTTCGTGCTACATAAGAAAGGTCCTGGACAACGGGAGCCAGAGGACGTTTAACAGAGACGATATACCCAGAAAACTACGTCTGCCAACACTGAAAGTAGATGTTGAAGTGAAAGCATTTGGTGGTTCGAGCAATGCGCCAGAGAGCAGCTCAACTTGGTTAAGGTTACTTTGATGAACTGGTTTGATAGCTCCAAGCACGAAACCAAAGCTTTGGAGGTTCCCTTTATTTGTGATCACTTGATTGAACCTCACCAGTCACAGACATTTGTGCAGAAACTGGCCACTGAAAAGAAGCTTACTGCTGACTTTGTATCGCTTCCTGGCCTAAAGACAGAAGTCTGCATAAGCTTGCTCATTGGAGCCAACGAAATGTGGAAGCTCGTGCTAAACGATGTTTGGTCGCACGACAAAGTTACAGGACTAGTGGCGATGAACACTAAGCTTGGCAGGACATTTCAAGGACCTGTACCATGCGACGGCTGTATTTTTAAAGCCCACATGTACGCTTGAGTTCTTCGCACAAGTTGCACAGAGGCTGACATGTCTCAAGCCCTACAGCACTTCTTGTACCTAGACAGCATAGGCATTTTCTAACCCTTCTTCCAACGACGAGCATGGAAATGAAGTAGTCCAATAATTCACAAAGAAAATAGCATTCAGGAAAGGGAGGTATGAAGTAGCGCTTCTGTGGAAGCCCGCAAACACAAATCTAGCAGACAACCGAAGTGTTGTGGTTAGACACCGTCAAGGTTTATTGCGGAGATTTGGCAGTTACTGAGGAGCTCCTTCAGCAGTACGACAAAGCAGTCAGACAGTATGAACTGGATGATCCCGCTGGCAAAATTAATGGACAAGACGTGGCAGAGAAATGTTATTACATGCCACACCATGCCGTTATCGGAGAATCAACTTCGACGACACGACTGAGGGTGGTCTTCGATGCTTCGTCTCACACACGTGGAGCAGCATCTGTGAATGAATTATTAGAAAAAGCACCCAAGATCAACAATGACACAGTTAAAATGCTTGTGAATTTCAGACTACACAAGACTGGAATTATTGCTGATGTACAAAAGGTGTTTCTTCAAATTGGCATTCAAGAGCTTGATTGCGACACCTTGTGGTTCTTATGGTTTGACAGCACGCTGATGCCAAATAAACCTGTGCCAAAACTCCACACACGTGGAGCAGCATCTGTGAATGAATTATTAGAAAAAGCACCCAAGATCAACAACGACACAGTTAAAATGCTTGTGAATTTCAGACTACACAAGATTGGAATTACTGCTTTCAGACTACACAAGACTGGAATTATTGCTGATGTACAAAAGGTGTTTCTTCAAATTGGCATTCAAGAGCTTGATTGCGACACCTTGTGGTTCTTATGGTTTGACAGCACGCTGATGCCAAATAAACCTGTGCCAATAATAGTGGAGTATAGGATGACACAAGTGCCATTTGAAACTACAGCAAGTCCATTCCTCTCAACAGCGACGCTCCAGTATCATTTCAAGCATGTTGATTCTGCATTGAAATCAATTGCAATGCAACTTGCTGAGAATTTCTATGTTGACAATCTCGTTACAAGATGTTGTAACAAGTTCCGAATCGGAATATATCTATCTATTCCAGTGTATCTATCCTTAAATCTTATTATAAGTATTTATGCAAGCCCATCTGTATTCATATAAAAATAATGCATGTTGACCTGTGAAAAATTTTTTTTCACTTAATGGTCACTCTAAAAAAAAAATTTTCGAAATAGATCACTTAAAAGATCTTAAATCTGCAAGAAAAATATCGACCCTGGGGGGTCGAATTTGGTAAAGAAAATTGACCCTCAGAGGGTTAAAAAAATATGGAATTTTAACACCCTAAAGTAACACAAAAGTTAGGAGAAATGCCTGTAATGAGTGAGTGGAGGGCGCCATGGTGGGGGCGTAAAATTGGGACTGTTGAAAAATGCGGCGACGAAACAATGCGGAATAGCAGCAGCTCCGAACACTCTCGAGTGGCCGACAAAGAAGATGCTGGTGGGCGGTGGCACAAAACCAGGTGTACAAGGAACCAGCAGAGAGAAGAGGAGTGACTCGAACGCAGAGAGATCTTTCGGAGACGGGGGCTCGAAGATCACTGGTGACGAGGTCAGTGTCGTTGGGCTCCAGACTCGAGCCCGAGAGCCTTGACAGAACCAGGATGAATCCGTCTGTCCCTGGAGAGATCTGCCAAATATAGGGCTCGGCTATTCCTGCTGCACCTGCTGCAGTTGAGGTTTCTGCCCCTGGTCTTGGTCCCTAGCCACAGTGCGGAGAGCAGAGGTTGCCTGGGGCGACCAGAGGCCTTGAGTGACGCTGATGAGAGGCACCTGGGCAGAACCACGATCAAAGGGATCAGCGTGGGTGCCATTCAGCTATACCAGTCGCACTTGGACGAACTTGGATTCCGACGGCCTTGGGCTCCGATGTCTGGGGCTGGCTCTACCATGCCTTCACGCCCATCATCTTCCACTGCCAGCCATGCCGCTATCGCCGTCAACGTAGGTGCCATAGCTGTCAACTCACCGCCACTCGAGTAACTAAGACTTCTGATGACCGAGTTTCTTTAACAGCAGAGCTGTTTAAAGGGAAAAGGACACAAAATCTGAAAATATTACGAAAATGCTGAAAATGAATTCTCAATGTGTGATTACACCAAAAAGCAGTCACTTGGCTCATTTTTGAGCCGATGGCTTTATTTTTTGCGTCTTTGTGAGCGCGCACCTCGCCGCCCGACCCGCGGGAGTTCGAAGGCGTGATGTCACGACACCCTCATCGGATAGCCAGCCGGCGGCCGCGGTCTGTTGAAGCGCGCCGACGCCGCCATCGCGAGCATGGATTCGAGTTCTGGTGCCTCTACCAGCGATGAGTACACGTCTGAAGACGAGGACCATTCCAACTTGGCAAGAAATATTACCGCTTACCGTTACGATCGAGCCTTCCACGTCAAGCGACGAAGAAGAGCAGGCGGCCGTGGACGTGCCGGTCAGGTTTTTGCGAACCGTAGGGCAAAGATCTCGCTCTGCACCAGACACTTGTGCAAGAATTATTTGTCATTTCCTCTGTAAACTTGCTTTTTCAAGAGCGCACGCAGGCGAGGCAGCTAAGGGGTACTTCATCACTGCGTGGATGATTGAATAGTAGTTTATTCTGTCGACGTGAGCAACTGCTGTGAGGTATCAGTACATCCAAGACTCTCACGTCCACTTCGCAAGACGACCCAGTTTTTTCTGCTTTTAGCCTGTGGAGAAGCAGAGCTCTGTGTGTGCGTCTATTTCGTGAGTCGCGCTTGCGCTCGCTAGCCTTGTATTGTTTCACTATGCCTTGCCAACATTTTTAAAGACATTACTGCCTTCGTGCCCAGCCTCGGGCATCTCGCCCCAGCCTCGCCCTCACACTGCTCAAGAAGGCTGCAAGTGAACGAAAACAGTACCGACATCTTTTCGCTTCCTCTTCTCAAACGCGCCGCTGATCATTTCTGCCTTACGTTTTCGTGAGAAGACCGATGGCACAGCGTCAGGCTTTAGACGTTGCCTTTTGAGCGGCATGCCGAGGCTTTTAAAAAAGCACAGCCGGGCAGGTCACATAATCATCATCGACGAAGTGGTCCGCGCAAATGAAGTCATTTTTTAGAGATCTCCAGGCTGGTCGTGATGGATGACAGGCAGGTATCCAAAGTTTACGCACCTTCTCGTCTCTGGGAAATGTGTGCGACGGCGTGTCACAAACCGACAATGTTGTTAAACAGCAATGTCTGAGAATTTCCTTCCGTTGCGACGAACGCGTCAATACTGAGCGACGACCGCGGGAAGGCGCATGTAAGGCGCATGTAAGACGCACCACCTGCGTGTAGCGCCGATGGGGATAATGTTTCAGACGGACCACGTCCGAAGATCGTCGAAAGGGGTTAAACAAATGCTGCAAGGGACCGACATCCCCGGAAACACTGCGACGGCTGTGGCCAACCTTGGCCGCGCGCGCGCGGGTGGGTGTTATGACGTCAAATTTCAGCTTCTGCCAGCGGCCGCTTGGAGGCAAGGTGCAACAGAAAATCGCAAAAAAAAAAGATGTTTCTCATTATTTTTTTTCAAAGCAGCTTGTTTATTCGTCATTTTCAACAGTTCAACTTTTGTTCCGAAGCAAAAAACCACCTGCCAACTTTTATGTCCGTATCTCTTTAAGCCGGCCGTAATGTGTGCCGCCTGCCACTGCATTGCATAGCAACCACCTCGTGCGCTATGCTCGGGAGAGAGAAAGAGAAAATGAAAGCGAGAGAGAGTGCGCACGTCGCGCACTATGCTTGGGAGAGAGAAAGAGAAAATGAGAGCAAGAGAGAGAGAAACAAATTGTTGCAGCACCAACGAGGCAACGCGTTTCCCCACATTAGCGCCAAACGCTCGCAGTGTCCGTGACTGCAGCAGGCACCTCTGGCAGCGGCTCGGCCGAGCTCCCACCAGCTGTGCGCTACTGCGCATGCGTCGCGACGTCATCGCGGCGTGTCGTCTGCTGCGCGACACTCGTACACTGGTCATAGCTTTCGCCCCACTTCCCCTACATGTGCTTGGACTGCAAGTGCTTCGCGAGGCATTCCCCGATGCCACGGACCACGAGGAAATGCTTATACATTTCGTATAACTTAGCATCACTTCTTATAGCCAGGACCAACTAGGAACTGATCAGCTCCGCTGTGTCTTTAGCCTTGCGCCACTAGTGCAAGCTACCCTGATTTTTTCTAGTTCGAGATCGATTTCAACTTCTCGCATGATCTATTCTGCGCTTTCTATGTGCTGTTTGGTATTCTCTTGCTTTTTTTTTTGTTGTTGTAATGAATATTAAGCTTTTTTTGGGGAAGAAATGGCTACATCCATTCTGAAATGAGGCTCTGCCTCACTTTAACAATTCATAATCAAGGAACCTGTCATCACAATGCCATACATAGCCAGGGAGCTCCAAGCGCACCTACTGGGGTTCTTTAATTCACAACACAATGCCCACCTTTGTGTTCCACCACAATTAAAATGTAACCATGAGTCAAACCCACAACCTCATGCTTAGCAGCAAAATGCCACAGCCACTTTAGCAGGCTATAATAAAACCATGCATTTGTGCCAAGAAACTTCGTAAGCCTTTGAGGTAGCCCCTTGTTTCTTACCTTTACATAATTCTCATTCCACGAGTACCAAGATTCGACAGCATCCATCACTTGGTTAAACAAAAAGCTGAAAAGAAACACAGTCAGACAGCAGATGTTACTTGCTTTCCCTATCAACCAAAAGTATCAATGCTAGTAAATTCCCCCAATATTTCAGTGATGTACCAACCACACAACCTTTGTGACATTTCTTATCCACAGACACTAAACGTGAACTCAACTTCCCCTGACACAGTCTTGGTGATCTGCAGAGAATTGCTTTGCATGGCCTAAATGTTGAACAAAAAGAAAACTTCCACAACATAAGAACACTTCCTGATGGTGGCACGCAGAAATACAATTTTCACAAACACTTTTGCAGAGGAGAGATGCATTCCATTTCATATAAAAGAATGGCAATGCACTGCTTGCATTTAAGCTGCTTCATCAGAGGGACTGTCCTCAGAGATAAAGCTGAAGCAAGTATATTTACTTCTCGTTGACTCTTTGCAAGAAAGGGTGTGGATATACAGTAAAACCTTGTTCATATGTTTTGGAAGAAAATGCAAGAAAATATTTACTAACAGGGAAAACGTACAATCCAAAGTCACTAAAAATTTGGCAGACTCTACTGTAGCTGACATCTATGCAATGTGAAGAATTGTGAATTGTTGCTGCCCAAGATGCCAGCATGTGCTGAGCTGGTGAGGCCGAAGTGACGGCTTGAGACATCAATTTCGCAGCTTTCGCAAGCTTACATTTGCGCTGCTCGAATTCGGCCTCAGTCAGCAGTTCCTTCGGGTGGGGCATTTTGGCGGGAAATGTTGACATGCCCACTTCACGAGAATCATTGCTGCGACACCAGACGCTGACACGTGCGTGGAGCTGGTGGGGCTTGAGCAACCCGAGACACACTGTCCTATTGCGTAGTGTTTCAGGACGGCAACAAGAAACTTGCCGGGATATGATGCTGCCAGAGCAAAATATGACACTTGCTTCATGCCGCCTGCAACAGGGAACGGCGGCGCATCATCTGGGTTACCGCCCATTAAAAGCATCCAGTACGGTTCCGGCAAAATGCCACACACATAGACGCATAGATGCTTATAGCAATAGGGTTGGCGGCGATAGCGGTCAACGTAAAGTGTGACGATCCGCGAGGCGTTTTGTTGGTACAGGAAAAGGAAACTGAGTGCGTGCCCAGCGTGACACGGGCGCTTGAGTACTGCACGGAAGCTGCCGTGGTGGGCACCTACTGCTTTCGATCATGCGTGCCTCGCGCCTATTCTTGTTCACATTCTTACTGCAAACAGAGGTTTAATAAGTGAGAAAATAGCGAAAAACTGAATGATAAGTGCTGACGCCCCTTTGAATTTCCCGCACTACACGTTCGTAACGTTGGAGATCACAAACAGCAGCCCGGTCGCGATTTATCGCTGTTAATAAAACACAAAATGAAATGCACCTTAAACTGAGCATAAACAGCATTTGCCAACATTTTAAAACGTTTCAAGCAAGAAATACAAGTTTAGCGCAAAATTAAAGAAATAATAAGAAAACAATGGCATGGCACTAAATGCGGTTGTGATGGTTTCACTTTTGCTCCATGCATCATTGCACGCGCCTGTTCTGCTCTACAGTGTTGCAGTGTTTGGTTGCATGTTGCATGGCTCGAAAAACGTTGACTTCGTGGGAAACAGACAGAAAATGCCTCGTGTGTGTAGTGTTGAGGGCTGTATAAACGGTGTAAGGTGCTCGTTCAGGGGCAGCGGGAGTGTTGACCTGAGTATGTCCTTTCATGGGTTGTCACGCGATGAGCCCCGGCGTTCGCAATAGCTCAGTGCTCTGCCGATGATAAAACGGCAAAAGAGCCAGAGAAACCGATGGCGTGCTCTCTGCATTTCTCGCCCTCGGATTATGTATATAATCCTGCCCTCGGAAAGTCTCTTGACGTGCCCCAGAGGCCAGTCCTTTCTCGAGCAGCTGTTCCCTCAATGTCACCTTCATCAAATCTCCTACTGGTGCTCCTGCAGCAGCAAACTGGCGGCTCGGTGATTGCTTAATGTCATTAAAAAAAAGCCACTGAAAAAACCATACCAAGTACGCACGCAACTTTCTGCGCTTGTTCTGTCGGGAACATCGTCGCCTGGCGGACCGGATGCCTCGCCTTCAATCGCCGAAAATGAGGCCTCGCTTTCCGTGGGTGCGGCCGGCGGCTCACCGCCATCGCACGCGTAAACACCTACCGTGCGAACACGGAGGATTATTTCACGCTCTGTTTCACTGAAGTCGCTGAAATACAGTCATGCTTCTCTGGCGAGCTCTTCGTTGTGGAAGGGGGTTTATTAACGTCGGACGGGCGGAAGGATTGCACGACGGGCACAAAGACAGTCTCAGCCGGCGTCAGCAGCTCGCGATCTGCGCTCGCACCTCCAGCCAAGACAGAGACCCACTGCTGCGTCCGTTGCTTCATCCCCACTACAGCACCCCGGCGGCGAAGGGAAGCCATCCTGGCGACTCAAGGCGACGTGAGAATAAGGGGGTCATGATATGGCTTTAGGCGGCTCACGTGGACCACCTGGCGGCCAAGACGACGCTTGTCGAAGGTTGGGTTGACCAGCTCAATAACAGAGGTGACGGAAGATAGGCACTCGATGACGCGATAAGGGCCTTGGTAAACTTAGGAGTCAGGCAGGGGAATGAAACGGTATGCGGAGCCATACGAGGGAGCGGACGGTGAAATCTTGTTCAGTCAGATTGCGGTCATGGCGATCTTTCTGGAGGGCTTGGTTGTCCGAAGTAAATGAACAGGCCAGCTGACGACACTGTTCAGCATATTGAGCCATTTCAGAAACTGGGCTGAACTCGGAGATGTCCGGACGATACGGCAAAATGGTGTCGAGTCGAGTGGGGTGCATGGTTTGTGGCCATATAAAAGAAAGAACGGGGAAAAGCCGGTGGTCGACTGTGTCACGGTATTATACGCGTAAGTGACGAACGAAAGAATGACATCCCAGTTAGAGTGGTCAGAAGCAATATACATGGACAGCATGTCTCCCAGCGTTCGGTTGAAGTGCTCTGTTAGTCCGTTGGTCTGTGGGTGGTAGGCTGTAGATGTGCGGTGAACTATACGGCATGAATGAAGGAGCTCCTGAAGGACATCGGATAAAAACACACGCCCTCTGTCGCTCAGTAGCTCGCGTGGTACACCATGGCAGAAGACGAAATGATGTAAGATGAAGTTTGCAACATCACGAGCACCAGCCGAAGGAAGCGCGGCTTTTTCCGCATACCTCGTTAGGTGGTCCATTGCGACGATGACCCATCTGTTACCAGCGACAGAGCACGGAAGTGGGCCATAAAGATCGATTCTGACACGGTCGAAGGGTCGTGCAGGACACGGTAAAGGCTATAGGAGTCCCGGCAAATGAGGAAATGGTTTCTGTCGTTGACACAATTGGCAAGACCGAATGTATTTTCGGACATAGGTGTACAGTCCACGCCAGTAATAAAGTTGGCAGAGCCGCTCATACATTTTCAGTGCACCAGCGTGAGCATGTTGGGGGTTAGCATGAAAGTATGCACAGACATCGGACCGCATGTGGCTAGGGATGACAAGCAGCCATTCACGGCCATCCGGTCGATAGTTGCGACAATATAATAGTTCGTCCCGTATCGCGAAATGCGTGGCTTGGCGGCGAAGTGTACGTGGGTACGCAGAAGTTGGCGGTGTGGAAAGAACATTCAGGAGAGAGGCGATCCAGGGGTCTTTTCGCTGTTCAGATGGCATTCTGTGGCGGTCAGAGCAGCCAAGGGAAAGGCACCAGTTGAATGCGGCTCTTCAGCCGATTTCATGGGAGATCGGGAGAGCGCATCAGCGTCAGAGTGCTTTCGCCCCAATCAGTAAACCACGCGAATGTCAAATTCTTGCAGGCCAGAAGGATTCTTCAGGGAAGCCAACCAACACAGAGCGTGATGGTAAGTCACCACGTCGAAAGTGTGGCCGTATAAGTATGGACGAAACTTGCTTATTGCCCAGACAATCACCAGACACTCTTTTTCGGTTACTGAGTTGTTGGATTTCGCCTTGGTGAGGGCACGGCTAGCATAAGCTACAACATACTCGGAAAAGCCTGGTTTGCGTTGCGCAAGTACTGCACCAAGACCGACACTGCTGGTGTCAGTGTGTACTTCGGTTGGTGCAGTCGGGTCGTAATGGCGCAGAATGGGTGGGGAGGTAAGCAGATGCCGTTACGTAGTGAAGGCGTTGTCACAGGCTTGAGTCCAATTTGATAGGTCACCAGGGTGAGCAAGTAGCTTCGTAAGCGGTGCCATGATGGAGACAAAGTTCTGGACAAAGCAACGAAAATACGAGCATAAGCCCACAAAGCTGCGCAGTTCTTTTACAGTAGTTGGCTTAGGAAACTCTGCAACGGCGCGAAGTTTGTAAGGATCAGGAAGAATACCGTGTTTTGAGACTACATGGCCCTGTATGGTGAGCTGGCGAGCCCCGAAGTTACACTTCTTCAGGTTGAGTTGAAGGCTTGCGTTGGTAAGGCATTGGAGAATCGTGTGCAGACGGGTGAGATGTGTAGCGAAATCGGGGGCGAACACGACGACGTCATCGAGATAGTAGAGACAGATCTGCCATTTTAGACCGCATAAAATGCTGTCCATCATTCGCTCGAATGTTGCAGGCGCATTGCAAAGTCCAAATGGCATGACTGTGAATTAGTACAGGCCATCTGGTGTGACGAACACGGTCTTTGGATGGTAACACTCGGCCATCGGGACTTGCCAATAACCCGAACGCAAGTCGAGCGAAGAGAAGAATTCGGCGCCTTGTAGACAATCGAGGGTGTTGTCTATGCGAGGAAGATGGTAAACATCTTTTCTAGTAATTTTGTTGAGACGCCGGTAGTCAACACAAAACCTAATGGAACCATCTTTCTTCTTGACCAGCACAACGGGGGATGACCAAGAACTACAGGAAGGCTTGAAAAAAATTATGAGGTTTTACGTGCCAAAACCACGATCTGATTATGAGGCACGCCATAGTGGGGGACTCCGGAAATTTGGACCACCT
The DNA here is from genome assembly GCF_013339745.2 of Dermacentor silvarum. NCBI lineage: Eukaryota > Metazoa > Arthropoda > Arachnida > Ixodida > Ixodidae > Dermacentor > Dermacentor silvarum. The sequence goes on along the minus strand of NC_051159.1, from coordinate 187,918,884 downwards.
GGGGTTCTTCAACGTGCACCTAAATTTAAGTACGCGGGTGTTTTCGCATTTCGCCCCCATCGAAATGCGGCCGCCGTGGCAGGAAGGCTTGATGACTCCACGCTGAAGCATGTCGTTAACTTGCTCCGTAATTATACGACACTCCGCTGGTGATACGCGGTAAGGGCGCTGGCGCAAAGGGATGTTGGTTACAGTGTCAATTCTGTGAACAATGGTGTTCGTTCAACCTAATGATGCTTAAGGGAAGTCAAAAGAACTTCTAAACTCGTTGAGAAGGGTAATAAGCTGTGCACGTTGATCCGGAGTGAGGTTACTGTCGATGAAAGGGAAAAATATGTCCGAGGACACGTCATCGAACGCAAGGTGAGGTGTCAGCGCGTTCAGCTCGGGCTTCGGATTGGGCTCGTAGGAATCAACAGGCACGATAACATCATCGTCGACTGACTGAACGTGTCCAAGCGTCTCATTATGGCACGACGTGATAGGGCATGAGGTAGCGTTGGAAATAAGTATTCCGGAGGCATCCTGGTGAAGTGCTAGGACGGCAAATGGTAGCAACACATGGTGGCGGCAACTGAATACGTCAGATGGCGTGAACAGAACTGTAGTTTCAGTAAGGGCAGCACAGTAAACAGGAACAATGATGGCACTGAGAGGGGGCAGGTCAGTGTCAGCAGCCACGACAAGCTTGTCAACACCAGACACGGGCATATGGTCAGAAGGTACATTGCCAAATACAGACAGTTCAACCTGAGTGTGAGAGCAGTCTATAACGGCGTGAAGACGCGACAAGAAATCCCACCCATGGATTACATCAGGAGAACACGAAGTTAACACAATAAACTCAATGCTGTACAGTACGTCGCCAATGACCACCTTAGCCGTGCATGCTGCAATCGAATGGATTCACTGTGCGCTTGCAGTACTGAGGGAAAATGCTGTAGGTGGTGTTGTCACTTTACGAAGTGAGCGGCAAAGTTTCTGACTAATGACGGATATAGTTGCACCGGTATCGACGAGCGCAAGAGTTCGTATACCTTCAACAAAAACTTCGACAACGTTGGCAGGGGACAAGCGAGGACTTACACAAGCCGACGACGACGCAGCTCGTGCCTCCGGAGCTGCGGCAGTCAGTTTTCCGTCTCAGCGGTGGGTCGACGACGCATAGGTGATAAAGAATGGCGGCGTGGCGAGGGTGAGCAACGGGAAGCAAAGAATTGAAAGTCGGAGTCAGGCTGGGGGTCTCGTGCATATACCTCAGGTGGCGCGTCTTGTGGAGTGTAGTACTGGGGTACGGAATAAATAGTTACGGTACCTTGGGGCACCCGAGGCAGCCGCGAAGCGCCTACGACAGAAGCGTGTTACGTGACCGGGAATTCCGCAAGCGTAGCTTATCGTCGATTGTCAGCAGTGCGCCATGGGTTGACGATGTGCTTCTGTGCACCAGGGAAAGGCGCCAGTGTCTGTCAGAGAGGTTCAGGAGCCAACGCTGGCAGTCGACGCGGAGGCATTGCAGCGGTAGCCGCATAAGTGAGTGGTGCGGCAACAGGTGTCGGCTGAGAGGCGGACGGCAGCACCTCGGAGACCTGCTCCTGAATGACTTGTCTGAGAGACGCCGTGAGATTGTGCGTAGGCACTTCTGGGGTCGGCAAATACGACAAACACGAGATCTGCCGTGCCACTTCCTCATGCACATACTCTTTGATTTGAAACAGTAGCCTCTCGTGGTGACCTCCGATGGTTAAGGCGGCGAGGGAATCGTCTGTTGTTGTTGTTGACCGCCGCACTAAGACGCATTGCTTATGGAGCTCGTCAAAGCTCTGGCACAAGGTCGTAAGCTCAGCCACCGTGCACGGATCCTTTGCCAGCAGCATTTGAAAGGAATCGTCGTCAATGCCTTTCAAGATGTGTTTGATCTTCTCTTGCTCGGGCATAGACGGATCCAGGCGCTTGCACCAGTCGATGACGTCTTCTATGTAACTGGTGAAATTTTCGCTTGCTGCTGTGCACGTCCGTGGAGAGTGCGCGCTGTTCGGCGCGGAGCTTGCACACGGTGGGGCGGTCCAACGCATCTGCGAAGCGTTTCTTGAACGCACTCCATGTAGTGAAGTCGGACTCATGGTTGTGGTACCACAGGCTTGCGACGTCTTTTAGATAGAACGACACATTCTGCAGTTTTGATGGGTCGTCCTACTTATTGTGGCCGCTCGCCTTTTTGAATGTGGCCAGCCAATCTTCCTCATCATGGTCATCTGTTCCACTAAAGAAGGAAGGGTCAAGCTGGCGCAGCGCACCGGTTACGACGACCTGCGGAGATTGGGCAGTGGCTTGTTGGGTGATTTCGTCAGGCATTTTCGGGACATGTGGTAGCGTCCGACTTCGGAGTTCCAGGTTTGCAGACCCAGCACCTCCACCACTTTGGAAGGGGGTTTATTAACGTCGGACGGCAGGCGGAAGAATTGCACGACGGGCACAAAGACAGTCTCAGCCGGCGTCAGCAGCTCGCGATCAACGCTCGCACCTCCAGCCAAGACAGAGTCCCACTGCTGCATTTGTTGCTTCATCCCCACTACAGTTGCAAGGTTCAGCGTCAGCAACGGTATTCATCGCGGCCACAGAACATCTAAGCAAAAGTCGCAGCGAACGCAAACGCAGTGACCATGCAGCCTATGATGCAGCCAGTGCCTCAACCGTTTACGCAAGCAGTGACGTATCATGGTGCCCTCTGATTCGCTGAGAGCAATGAAATCAGTGACGACACTGCTTCAGCGCCGAATCTGAGGTGAGAGAAATTGAGGAAGAGATATTTGGTCTTTGTTAACGAATTTCTCCGCTAATAACTCATATTTTTGCACCCAACAAAAACTGCATGCATTCCTGAAGGTGTGTCTTTTATTCCAGCTGAACTTCCCGTTTCTCTTTGGTGTCCCTTTAAGAAGCATGGTGTCACGCGTGCACAAGCAAACATGATCACATTTCACTTGGTGACTGCGGAAACTCGCTGTCAAGACGCTACAGTGAGGAAGCGCGGCAGCAGCAGCGAGCGAATTGACCTTCATGCTGCGTCTCGCATCAATGCAAACTAAGCCGCAAAAACAGAGCGCATGGCGGACTGTGCCCCCATCGCAGATGGCTTTCAAGATACGGCAGCCCCGATGGGCACGTGCGGCCACATGGAGTACAGTGCGCGCCCACCCCCTCTTCTCTACCCTCCCCCCGGAGCCTTGCTCGGAAGACGGCGCGAGCAAGGCTTCCTGCCCACTTTCTTACATTGTATGCGCAAGATTGAGCCACGATTGCCGGCTTACCCTCACACACTTTCACTCGCACATACAGCATACAGCGCGCGGCGACGAATTTATCGCCCTCGGACTTTATACGGAACCTCACGGCGATGGCAGAAATGTGCCTGGAGTGTCCATATAGTTGTTATCGCAATAAAATCTTTGTTTTTATTATAATGCGGTACCACTTACAGTGCGGATATTCGAGACTCCGGCGACTTACATTATACGCGGTCTACACTGTAAAAGGAGAAAACTCCATAGAAATAAAACATAGGCCAACCAAATTTTGTATTTACTAGTATTTTTCTAACCGATAATTAATAATATGCATTGGTGCTTGTTATATCGAGATCCAACTGTAGTAACCATGCATGTCTTTGTTAGTTAATAAGGTTAACTTGCTAGTTTCCTATCCTGTTCCAATATCACAGTTACAGGTAATGAGCCTCAAGTATCTGTTGACAATTCTGATCATCTTAAGTTGACAGAAACTCTTGGGATTGTGGGGATGCGCGACTCTCACGCGTCCCCTGATGTTGTTTTCCCCGCATAGCTCGCGTCTCCTGTAGTCTGGCTTCTCCGTGTGGCTAGGCGGCGGTCGTAGTGGTTGCAACGCATTGCAAGAGATGGCATGAGTGTCGCGATGCTAACGCCACCGAATGGCAAAGTGACTTGGGGAAAAAGGTTGAAGGCGCTTCCTCTAAGGGTTGGGATCGGTGAGCGATGCGGGCAGTTCCACGCGTGCGCTGATCCACGCTTTGCGAGGCCGTCTCGCGAGGCTTGGAGCAGGACACCGGTATGGACGAACATGGATCGTTCGAACTCACCACCATTCGCGTGATCGTACACATGAACGACTAGGCGATGGTGTCATAGCATGGGGCGAACATATTCACTCACTATCCTGTCGTGGTGAGTCGGACTGCCTTGATTTGTCGCGCGGCCATGTGAATGTTCTATGCATAGTAATTCGGCTAGCGTGTATTAGTGTATGAAAGGCGCAATAAAAGCCCTTTTGACTGTTTACACTACTGTTGTCGTTCCTTTGTCCCAAAAGCACGTGTGAGACCCGACAGGATAGACAGAGCTGTACCAATGGCAACGACGGATGTTGATGACAATTACTCATGGAAGATTTTCACAAGTTTGCTGACATTGCAACATGGAAAGCATCGTCCAATGGAAATATGAATTCTGATTTAATACTGAGGCACACAAGAATTGATTTCAGGATTCACTGTATTGATTCTAAATTACTGAGCAGAATACAGGTTGCAGATAAAAATTCATGCCATCCTTTGAAGCAAACAAATGTTTCCTGCCCTTCTCAATGAATGTTTTCACTAGTCATTTTCAACAGCGCTGAAACTAGAAGATTTATTCACAAAATGTCATGTTCTAACATAATACCTTATCTTACTTTTTTTTTTTTTTCATCTAAACAAAAAGGAAGAGTTGGTCACAATTTCTGGGTAGCTGATGCTGAGTCCAGCAGTGTTCAAATAGTAACATCATCTTGTGATGTCCGTAACAAGACAAATGCAGAAGCAACTCTTACAAGGCATCATGCTCAGTGTAGTCAGGATTGAGAAGCTCCCTGAGGTCATCTCTGCAGAAAGAAAAATAAAGTACAACGACTGTCACAGCATGGTGTAGGTGACAACAAAACATTTCATGCAAAAAGCCTAACAGAGAACTCACCTCAATGCATCTGGGAACTCTCTGAAAACCAACAGGGGAAATAAAAAGGAACTAATTTGCATCAACAATTCCACATATCCTAGAATCACGAAAGCGGTCTGTTCCAATATTAGTTCCACAAAAGTTCAGTCCTGTCCTATCATAATTAGGGCTTGCTGTCTCATTCTGGCAAACATATGTAGTATTCTACAGCACCAAATGCTTGCCGATTCAGAGGTGTATGGCTGCACGGCTGTGCATTCAGACAATCTTCAAAGAGTGGCAACTTTCAAATTGGATAAGCTGAGCTAGCGTCCAAACAAAATGAAGCATAGCATTACACGTCTCACCATGGAAATTTGCTACATATATATATATTTTTTTTAAATCCGAGCCCTTCCACTACTGTGAAGATGAAAGCCAGTGAAGCTGTGACTGTGGTGGGTCTGCTGTAGTGAATATTGCTACAGTGAATTTATATATTATCATTATTGATTATATTGAGCGTCTTCGGCATGTTCATCAAAGAGCAAGGACACCGGCGTCTTGCTTTCGCCCAGCATCATGGCCAAGTAGTGCATTTGCTGAGCCAAGTCCGCCCCATCGTAATAGACTAGCGTATGAGCCACAGCGTTCATAGCCGGCACACTGCACAGCAGCGTCAGTATCCTGTGAGATCTCCCTCACTCCTGCTCTCGGCAGCTCATACCCACATATCCAACGCGGGTATGAGCTACACGCGATTTCTTTCTTACCTTCCTTCTTTCTTTCTTTCTCAATTTTTTTATTTCTTTCCTTCCGTATTCTTTTTTTTCTTCTTATTTGTCCCTGACTCATACCTGCATATCCAATGCGGGTATGAGCCACACATGATTTTATTATCGTTAATCGTGACGTAACTGACGAGCATGTGATGTTATTGATGTCATGACCTATCAGTCATGTTAGTCATTCATTTTGACACCTGTGCTAAGGCACAACTGACGGGAAATGGCCAGGCACATGGAGCCAAACCACCACGCACATGGAGCCTAAATGCTGATGATGATAGTTTTTTTAAACATGGACATAACCCTGGGGGAACTAGCCCTTAACAGCTTCACTGTAAAAAAAAAAAAAATCTACTTCTAGAAGCTTTCTAGGAATACCTTCTTATTTAGGCTCTCAAATATTTGCAAGAACTTATGAAAATGGGAAAAACAAGAAAACCTAAATTTGTTTACAACTCTAACTTCCCAACAAAAGCATATGTGTATTGCAGTTTTGTCAACTGAACCCAGCAGAGCATTTGAAGTGGGCAAAAGTAACATCCTGATATGTAGTTAATACATGAAATTGCTGCCTCAGTTGTACAAGTGCCACAAAAGTGATTATGTGCTGAAAGTTATCAACTCTACCCACTCTAGATGCTCCAACAGCTGCAATTTAAAAAAATGGCATAGTATCTGCTTTAGTCGCGTAGCTGCAAAGCTTTCAAGGGCAATTTGAAGAAACTCATATCTAAAATTTCAGCACATTGAGGGTCAACTTCATAGCGTGGGCAGCTCCCAGGGGAGACACTTCATTGGTTCTCCACACTACATTTATTTTACATTGCAGGACTACAACGAGGCCACCATCACCAAACGTCTCTATTCTTACTCTTCAAACTACTCGGCAACATAAGGTATGTCAAGAAGAGAGGTGACAATTTTATCACGAGGGGTCATGTTGTGTATAAGCAGTACTCGGGTTTTTACAGCGAAGCTGTCTATGGTTAGGGTTTCATGCATTTTTCGTGTCTGTAAACAAATCTGCGTGTGCAAAAACTCAGCTCCTGAATTTTATGCAAAATTGCTTCATTCTATGCAAAAGCTTATACGTTTCATTACTTGGATATGCATTTTTATTAGATTAGTTATCAATAGGCACCATTTTCAAAATCAGTAGACTCAAGCAGATAATAAGGGTTTCTCAAAGGTTCACCGCTGTGCGACCCATCGTGTCGGCCATGTGTATGCTCGCATCGCCTTCTCTTTGTCATCGTTCCACGCAAGCTGCTTGCAGGCATAGTTTCCATCCGCTCTACCAACGTGCGGTCCCGTCGTACGTGTCTAGTTTCGTCCAGCTACTCGAGGTGCCGGTAGACTTCCACGCGATTGTATGCCGCCAAGTGAAATAAAAGTGTGTTTGCGTGTGTCTTTCTATGGGATGATCACCATCGCTGCTCTAGAGAAATAAAATTTGCTTACACCTTTCACCTAAATTCTGTGTCACCTCTATGTCGTGTGCTAAATTGCTTCGCTGGTAATTCACCTTCACAGCAGTGGAATGACGCGCGATTTTTTTTCTCTTACACTGACAATAGTAGAAAACAGTACACCACAATGCCAGTTCAAGCAGAATGCAAACTTTTAAAATGGCCTAATAGCAGCCTACTATTCATGAATGCACTCCGCTGGCATGCAGATATGAAGTGTGGCAGTCTATAGTACACATGCAACAATGGTAGTAGGGCATCCATTGGCATAATGCATCAGTTGATGCAAGATCAGGAATGATCATTTTAACATCATAAGAACAAGATCTGCAGTTGTCGCCGCAAAAAGTGGTTGGCTCCCCACTTCATTAGGTGAGACTGCTTAAGCTGAGCAGAAATTTCCTCTAAATGTCCTAAAATCTATATATGTGAAGATGCCTATAGGAGTGGCTCAGCGCAAGAGATGGTTTGTTCTTTTCTCAAAGAACCATGTTTCGGCCCTTGCAAGTCATGTTATTGCTATGAACTGTTGGCAGCTGACGGATTCAATGACTGCGTAGAATATGCTGACATAATGCTTCCGTAGTATGGCCAATGGCCTCACTTGTTCTAGAGCATTCTCTGGAGGGCTGAATGCATCCATAATGCCATTGCCAAGTGCATAAGACCAGGGCACGAAGCCATGAACCCCTTAACTGGGCATGTGCAGCAGTTTATCACAGTCATGCTTCCCCCACATTGCAAGTACCATAAGCCTAACACTTCACTGTTCCCATTTTATACTGGTGTTGACTGTATACAGCACTCAACCAAAGTGAAGTGTGCTGTGCATACTCAATGTGGAAGTCGACAGAGGTAGAGACAGAAAGTTGTGCGGCTATTGCATGGCCTTCGACACTGGCAGTGGGAGCGGGACACTGCCTGATCTCGGAGGCCATGGCAGCTAACTTGGCAGTGCAGCTAGTTTGTTGTGTTGGCAGGTGGCGTAAAGCTCATGGCAGTTTAAAATGAGATTTTAAATGTATGTGATTAAAAGGGAATTTCAAGATGAATTACAATTACTGCATTATATCTATCAGTTTGTTATAACGAAGTATGACTGCTATTAGCCTGCTCTTGAGCAGCAGAAAAATTAACTCACCTGATATAGTCCAGCTCCAGGGCATGCAGAAATGCCTGCTGATCATTGTGCAGTACAAAGATGATTGGAGCCAGAAGCTCATGCATACCCTTATATGAACAAAAATATACACCGTTAAAAATGTTACATGCATCAAGAGAGAATGCAATTTTACTTTACTGCACACAATCTTTCACTGGCAAAGAAAGTTACAGCAAAAAGTGAAGTGAATGTGACGGTCACCTAAATGTTACTATTTATTGCAGAGTGCTGTCAGTGATCAGCATGTTAAAATAAGTGCTTATCAAGGCAGTGAGGTTTATTATGGTCCACATTAGACAGTCGAACTTCATTATAATGAACACGTATATAGCGAAATATCGGATAAAACGAAGTAAAAGCAGACATTGCTTGGTCCATGCTTTGTTTCAATGGGAGTTTTATTTGTATAACAAATCAAAAAATTCAAAATTTGAAGCTGGATCGGTTATACTGAAGTAGTATTATTGCAATAGCAATAATATGGACACTCCAAGCGAATTTTCGCTGTCATTGTCGGCATTGACGTGATGCTCCACATATATTTAGGTATATGTACGCTGTACGCCGTGTCACACTACATGTCATGCTGCATTTGCGGGTTATAATGCTACACTATTCTATCACTAACATTGCTCATACCAGGTCTTAAATTCCTGACCAAATTATTTCATAGAATTTTGTGAATGGCAGACCACAAACAAATGTCATGAAACATAACACTGACAGTGCATGCCATTTATCTTAAATCTTCTCAGACTATTAAAAGTGCAAAACAATATCAGAGCTAAAACCTGGAAGTGATGTAATTGCACTATCTCCGTGATCAGCCCACAAAAGAGGTTTGAAAAATACCCGATACGAAAAAGTGGTGGTAATACGAAAAAGTGGTGGTAAAGTCGGTAAGAAAGACTGTCTTTAATAAATAAACATAAATGAAATTGTCCGACAGCAGGATTCGAACAGAGGACCCCTAGCACAACAGCTCAATCTCCTAATCATTAGGCCACAGGTGCATGTCTCGGTAAACAGAATAGGGCATCCTTAAGAATTTCCCACGTGCAAGCCAGCGCAATGCGACGACGGTGCATTTTATGAACACTCCATGCGATTTTTCGCACTCATGAACACAGAAAGATACTGATTTCTTTAGTTGTAATATACTTTCTGGCGAACATAACACACATTAACTGTAAGATTTTCTTTGCGTCAGAATTTCAATGCCAGGTGGCGAAACATGTCTAGGCGTGTTCATGTTCCAATCGCAGAGACTGGTGCACAGAAGTAGCTGTGAAGACCTCAGGTTAGACAACTTTAGGTGCTGGAACAAACTAAAAAACAGCCTACGCAGACTATGCAGACCCTGTCGGCTTGTGCGATCATTTTCCCACACGTAGTAGCCAAGGTACTGTGGCTAGGATAGTACATGATGGTGTGTGGTTTCTGCAGCGAAGCTCCGCTTCCCTCACATTGCACAAACATGTGCCACGTGTGTTGTTAGAACGCCAGCCGAGAAGCTCCAGAGAAACGCTAATCGCAACGAAGCAAGGCGGGCCTGCATACACGCAAGGACCACTCCTTTAGTTCAAGTGCAGCACAGGAACAGGAGGCTAAGCGACAACGTTGACCAAACCATGCTGTTCAAAGACGCGAAGCGGATGCACACATCATGCCCACTGTGAGCATGACACAGTACGGGAATGCGAGGTCCACACAAGGTGACAACGCCGACATGACCCTGTAGTTATAACTGATGCTTCTTGCAGTCATTGAGTTTTCTCTGTTCATGTGTTTACACATGCCACACAACATACGTTTACTTAGTAAGCTTATGCTTACTGCAATTCCTACTGCCCCTACAGCTACGAGTCTTACACTTCATACAATATTCTAATATGTTGCTATCGCATTCACTGCTTCGCCCTTATGGCAAAACTGTGATTTTGTGTGTGTGTGTGTGTGTGTGTTGGCGTGGCTCGAAATGTATCAATGAGTAAGCAAAGCTCTAAAAAACACAATATTTTGATAGTTTGAATCGCTGACAGCCGAAGAGCGTTTGAATTGCCCGCCCCTGTTTCACACCCCACCATCTAAGGGCAGTGAAAGTGGCTAGCATCAGCCAACCAATCTAAATAAATTGTTTTGTGCATGCGGCCAGCACTGCCGTTGGTGTAGTATTTATTTTTTTCTCTCCAGCACAGAATAAAAGGTGAGGTCACACGTTTATACCAAGCTCTAGTAGGACGTTCTGGCGAGCTAGTTGGTTCATAGCTTTTAGAGGTTTATAGACTGCGCAAAAAAAAAACGAAGACACAAGAAAGAAAACAAACACGACACCACGAGCGCAGACTGCCAACTGTATATTTCTGGGATAGCAAGCAGCATATATTTCATTCATGATCCTGAACACGTGCCCGCATTGTCATTGTCACATGTGCCGATAAACACAAAAAACACACAAAAAAATATATAATATCTGCTGTGTAACCTTGTGAACAGGATTGCGACAGGCGATCACCAAACTAACCAAGAGCCGTTCTTGCTGCGTCATCAAACGAGGGAGAGAAAACCGTGAGCATGTGAACGAAACGAATATGGCAGATGTCACTTAACAAATAACCATGGTAAAGGTGTAGGATGAGGTGATAAATATGTTTCAATAAAAAATAAAAATAAAAAATAAATGTAATCAACAAATAATACATCAAACAACAAATGTAGAGGCGATGATGTGATAAAAGGCATGAAGGATAAAGAAAAAGCTTAATGAAAAAAAAAAAACACCAGCTGTAAAGATGAAGTCGACGAAAACTATAAACGTGGCTATGACAAGCATAAAACATGGTAAAAAACTAGCGCTGAGCTCTAAATTCAAAAATTCTGCATTTCTGCAACTTTGTGTTGTCTATCTTTGAGCACCCTTTCATTGAGTTCATTGTGCAGATTTGCTTGCGAGAGTTCATATGTGTATCTTTATAACGACTAACGAATACCAGATAAAACAACCGAAATTTTGCTTAAAATCCGACTTCGTTGTAACGAGGCTCGACTGTATCAACATAAAGAGAACTTCTTGAGAAACAGACAAAAATAGAAATAAATGCAGCATTAAAAGCACTTCCATGAACTGCTTGCAGTGCAGAAAGGTCTCAGCAAGACAAGCACAGGATGCTTCTGGAGTCTGCATGCTCACCAGCAACATTTAACATGGTTAAAGGAGTGACACCACTTCCTTCCCAACTACTGAGGAGTGGTAGCTTGATCACAAAAATTGTGGCACTAGGTAGCAGTGTATACACATGGTGCACCGCCTATAGAAGCACCACTAATGGCCACCTAGCGGGAGCTCTCGAAAGTATGAACGTATGCAGTAGCAGACGATAACATTTTGCAGCAAGGATGACTGAAGACTGTTCGAGTGCCAGACTGCTGCTTCAGCGGTGAGAGCTGCAGGAAAGGCACAGGTCTCTATGAGAGCAGACATGTACACAATGTTACCGGAGTTGGGGACAAGCCGGTTCGCATACATGCCGGGTGCGTCCCACAGACAAGTGTAATGAAGACCAGTTATATGAAGTGGATCTCATGCTAAAGTAACCGCTTCATTTTGTTGTTGACTAATGTAATGTCTCAATAGCTTCTTTTTTTTTTTTAATTCAGCCCTTGCCGTAATACTATTTCTGTGCCTCAATAATAGGCACACAGTTGGTGCAGATTTATATCTCAAATGACAGCACGCTGCCGGCACACATTGTAGTGATCTTGCTACTGATGGATACTCGTGACATTGCTGATTAAGTGCCGTCAAAGTTGCTTCAAGAAGAGTAATCACAAATTAGTCAATGGAAATGCGGACACTAACCAACAAAGTTGCCACACACACACAGTTGAATAAAAGCACCGAGATAGCGCTGCACCACCAATACAATGCTGCGTACGTCAGCGAACTGCCCTTCTCACTGCAGTTTTCAGAATCTCCAATTCCCTTAGTGGCCTGCTTGGAAACGTACAAGGCTAAAGCTTTAACAACTTACGAGTAAGTATTTTTTTTTTTCAATGTTGTACAGAAGAGTGAAGCCAAACAATATATTTAGAAGCAGAGCAGCACTGGCCAATGTAGGTGGGCGCTGGCAGTAAGGCCAGGTTTACTCCTTTGTGGTGTGAACATTGCACTCCTAAGCCACAAAAGATAATAAAAGAATTCAACCGAGTAAAAAATGCACAAGCAAAAAGGCACTATGCATAGTAAATATGATCAGACAGCATCAGGGTGTAATGACTTTACAAAGCTGACTTGAATTTTTCAGCAAAATTTGAACTGCAATACCATATGCAGCAGCAGCTAACAATAATCCTTGCTCTGAGCTACCTCTCTTCTAACACATTTCCCAAGCAACCAGAACGTCGAAGATGTCCTCGGGCAAAACAAATAAAGCTGTTAACCCTTCATAAGGCATGAGGTCATATGCAAAAAAAATGTTTTTTTATCCAAAGACACTTTATTGAGGCTAAGAAAAGATGGTCAGACCAGTTTTCATCACTCTCCGTAGAATGGTTTTAGCACAAATGTGGGACAACGTGTGCCCCACTGCACACGACAAGGAATAAAGGGAGGTGGGACAGCATGTGTCTTAACACTCACGAGGGGTAGCACAAAAAAAAGTTGCATGGTGACTTTATGCTCACTTTGATGAATGAAAGGGAGAAAAGCACTGCATACATAATGGCACGTCACAAGCTGTGTATATGAGCTTGGTGCGCACTTCGGAACGCTTGGTTGAGCACCAGTGGCCTCTCCTTCTTGTGTCAGATGATTTTGGGAAGTGGTTGTTTCCTTGAAAACGGACTTCGTGTGGAACTCCAGTTAGTAGAGAACCACCGTGGCGCCATTTTTTTCTGAGGTAGTCTGCCAGGGATCTTCGAATGTAGAAGGACTGCCATGCGACTAGTTGTCACCCAAGAATGAGCTTGAATTGCAGCAAGCCTGTGCTGCCAGCATCGTGAACACCTGCGTGCTGAATAAAGGCATTCACGATGGCAGCATCAACCATGAAATAAAATATTCTGTGCCATCCTTTTTGTGACTGCCTATCAACTACTTAGGCATTTCTTTTTTTGATCAAAATGGTCAACTCCAACTATCCACCGATTACAGTCTTTCACAGCCTTGGGGCATGTCACCTGAATTTTTTTCCCACAAGGCAGCTTCCTTTCCACCATAGCTTCTTCTTGGGGATCGTGATAATTGGACATCACATGGACTTTCTTGGAGTCCTGCCACTGGTACACAGAAACTGGCTCTTTGGATCTGTATAGGAATGATCCACGCTTGAATTTATTGTCAACCTTCACCTCTTGGGGCAGATCTTTCTTGTTGGATCTGAACATTCCGCAAGCAAATATACTTCGCTCTCAAAGGCGCAGGAGAAGCTTCCTTGAGGAAAAAAAAATTATCGAAGAAAACTTGTGAAATTGCGTCCACCACGTCTTCTGTTACAGAAAGCACTACATGCTCACAGAGTCCCATGTCAGTAGGTCGACGCTCTGTGCGGCCTTGATAGAGGTCAAATTTACAGAGGTAACCAGTCTGGCTGTCAGTGATACTCCCCACTTTATACCCGTGCTTGATTTTTGGTTTTAGCGCCATATATTGCTTCATTGCTGATCTACCTTTGAAGAGAATCATGAACTCGTCGACAGCGACGTAGGAGGAAGGCTTGTACTCTTTTTGGAAGTTGACGTTGAGCATTTCCATTAGGGGCCTCACCCTATAGCACCTATCAAAATTTGGTGAGGTCTTATTGGGTATCTTTGAATTGCCATTTAGGTGCAGGCAACGAGTCATCTGTTGAAAACGTTTAAACGACATTACATTGGATATTTCTTTAACATTGAAAAACTTGTCTGAACTCCAATACAGATACACTTGAGGCAAGTTATGAATGCTCATTAGAATGAGCATGCCTATGTAGGCCTTCAGCTCGCTCACTGTCAGCGTCCGCCAGTTTGGCATCATTCCTTGAAGAGCCATAGAGATTTGTTTCCTCAACAATCATCTTCCACACCTCTTCATCGAAGTATAGAGACAACGCGTCACATGCGCTGCAGTCTGCATTTAGTTTTTGAGAGTATGTCGGTGGATTTTCTGCGATGCTCACTGGAATGTCGCAAGGCTGCCTGGCTATCCATCCTGCTGATAGGGAATCGTCTTCTTCCCCTTCATCGTCACAGTCATGATCAATGGGCTTAGTGTGCGCTTTCTTAGGTTTCTTTTTTCGTGTGTATGCCTTCTTGGGTCTTTTCTTGCGCTGCGGCTTGGTGTTTTCGTCGCTTTCCGATGACTCTATTGGAGCCAAAGCCGAGGTTGATGGTACGGTAAACTCGTCACCCGAATCACTTGACACATCACTTTCCGAACCGTCAGGTATGCTAAAGAACACCTCTAATGCCTCTTCAGCGGTGAGACTTCGTTCCCCTACAAGGACGAAGGAATACATAATGAATGAATACGTTTCATTGGAACACGAACGACACACGACGCCATGCTTCTAAAGCCTAAGCCTAATGAATTTGCATATGCCTGCAGACTTTCGAAGACAGAATTGTTTACAATACGGTACGAACTATACAATTTTACTCATATAAGCCTGACATATTTAGAAGCACGGAGAATACAATGGGCATCTTACCTGCCATTTTTGAAGAAGAATGCTGCTCTTTGAAAATCGTGCGTGCACAGCTCGGTCCTTCGAAAAAAAGCAACAAACTACAACACGCACGGGATGCTTGCGCCACCCAGTAGAAAAAAAAGAAAGCATAAAATAGTTGAGCACACTTCTACTAGATGGCGCCAGCGGTCTCAAGCGAACCCAGCTCTCTCACAGTTCTCACAATCATCTTTTTGCTACTGCCTTGCAGGTGGGACAAGGGTTGTCCCGATGTCGCAAAAAGGGTCAAAGAAGCACTTGCCTGTAATCATTCCCGCAGAACACAGTGTTATTTAAGCCCCTTACAAATGAGGCGAGGCAAAAACTTCCTACTTAAAATCAACAATAGTTCAGCATGAAGCAACTATCAACACTTCAACATGCGAGAAGCCACGCATAAATAAATCCAGAAAGCATGAACTGGGCGAGACCTGATGTGACGATATAACAAGCCGCATAAAACCAACAAAATCAGTCCTTGCAAGCCTCAGTAGCTTAAACAAACAACACGATCTAGTTGCACAGTCATGCACCCTAGCAAGAGCAACACGGTAAAGAAGCAGCAAATGGCAGAGGCGGAATTCAGAACATAAGCGAAATGCCTTAAGAGGAAGCTTTAGCTCGGGGGCTCCTATCTAAATACACGGGAAAGGAGAAATCGTTTTTCTCGGCAACCACTGCACCAAATTTGATGAGTTTTGATGCATTTAAAAGAAAAAATCAGTAGCCCCTCCCCTGTCGAGGAAATGGGGGTAAACGAAGCTTGTCGTGTGTTTCTTCGGTGTTCCTTGGAACGAATTGCACTGACGAGTACCACGTTGTGCTCGAACCACAACTGGTCACACGCACTGCAGCTGGCTCCGAAGTTCCGGTTGAAAAACTCACGTTGAAGCCTGGCCGTCGTACCGGGGAAGCTGGCGCTAGCATTGCCAAGGCACGCACCACCATTGTCGGACTGCTGGAGGGCAAGACGACGCTGACGCTTGGCCTCAACATTGCGCTCCCGCAACTCGGGGTCGGCGGCTCTTCGCGCTCCCGCAACTTGGTGTCCGCGGCTCTTCACTGACGCTTCGCCTGGGCTTCGGAAACCCTCACGCTAGAATCGGCACGTCGACGATGAGCCCTTTCCTGAGCGCGTTCGCGGCGCCGTTGCTCAAATGCAGCCTGCTCCTCAGCAGAACGCACCACTGTGCAGCTTTCCCATCCGGTCGACAAAACTGATCTGAGGCAAGGGAAGCTCTGCGGATCACGTGCCAACCCCCTTTCCTGCCCTATTCCTCCCCGCGACACACCTAACGACCCTGATTGGTCGCGCGCGTCCCATGATCCAGCACTGGCACAGCTTTCCCCGCATCTGCTTTCTTTCTTTCCTTCTTTCTTTCTTCCTTTCTTGTCCCTGGCTCATGCCCACATATGCAATGTAAGTATGCGCCACACGTGAGTTTTTGCATGACTACAATGCCACTGAAACTTGTGAGCTATTACAAGCTTCGCTTGAAAAGTTGAAATCTAGTGACTGTTGGTTGCGAATTTTTATTTAGGTCGTCAATATTTTAATAAAAATTGGCAAAACTCTAAAATTTTCTGAAAACGAAACTATCAAGTTTACAACACTGTAACTCAGCAATGAAAAATGATATCACAATTATGTAACTTGCACCTAACGGTACATCTAAAGCGGCCAAAATTGATATATATATATGGCTCTCAAATAGACCACTAATTTGTAAGTAGAACTCTTGCAAGACCCTTATAAACAATGCAACAAATTTACGTAAGATATAAACTGACATTTCAAAATTGTCTGCTCTAGATGCTCTAATGGATTCAGTTTAAAGAACTGCAATATCTGGTCTAGGTGCCGAGCTACGAATTTGTAAACTTCGTGCTTCCATTTTTTTTCAAACTAACCAGTTCTTGAAAATTACATTTAAAATATTTAGGCCCTAAATCGACATTCGGCTTCCAAGAGTCACTAGAATTTATACTTTCTCTCTCCAAATGCAACAAATTTCAATTAAATCTGCCCAGTGGTTATCTCAGAAACGCGTTTCTGTGTTTTACATCTATTTGATTAGGCGGCATCGGAGTTGGGCCCAAGCTAAAGCTTCCTCTCAACCCACATGTTGCACAGCGGACAAACCAAACCAAGACATGGGTGGGCCGTGATCAAATTCGTCACTTGCCCATGTAAACATGATCTTGTGCAACAAACACTGAGTTGACAACAGAAAGCATGATAACAAGAAATTTTTTGTCAAACGGCAGCGATCCTTTGCTGCTGTTGTTCTCGCTCATGCATCCTGGAGGGGACTGATTACAACCGTGTCATCGTCAAGCTATGCAGGTATTTGAGCACCCCACTGCGCAACAATTGTTCTTCAACATGCCTTGAAGCTTTGGCTACTACACAAACGTGATGGGTGTTGCTTTTTTCGCTGCAAAAACGTGAAGCAAACAGAGAAGCACGAGCAACGACGCAGAAAACTATGGCGGACGGCTGCCTACTCTACCGAGTGCACGGCTGCTGTCACATGCTTGACAAAAGCATGTCGCCATCTCCCATTCAGAACATTCAGAGTGAGGCTCATCAATCCAACTAATTCCAGCATCCATTCAGGTGCTCAAAAGTTACAGTAAAGCCTCGTTCATTCGACCCTCGTTAATTCAGAAAATTGGATAATTCGGACTCGTCCTCTGGTCCCGGCTGGCATATGCATTGTTGAATGCAATCAAGCTCTCATTAATTCGGACATATTTGGCCACACATCGGTTAATTCAGACAACGTTCGGAGTTCGGTGAGTGAGAAGCACTGCAAACGTGCGACGCAAAAGAGCAAAAACGGCACTAGCGTCCAACCGTAATGAAGCTGCGGAGTCCACATCTCCATAGTCTTAGCGAAAATCGTACGGGAATGACAGCAATGCCGAAACCCTTCGTGCCTATTTGTGCCTTTAAAGCCTTTATTCCTGCATTACCGCCGCGTATAACACTGCATTGCCCACGGGCTTTCATAACTGCGTAGTCGCCATCCCATGATCGCGTCTATAGTGGCCGCCATTTCTGCTGCAGCGGTTGCGGCAAACAGTTTCGTTTTGACTCGGTATGCGTGTAGGCCGCGTGCCTAAAAACTGCGTAGTCGCCATCCATGATCGTATTGATAGCGACCGCGGTTTCGTCTGCAGTTGTTGCAGCGAATGCCAGTTCCGTTCCGACTCGGTGCGTGTGTCGGCCGTGTCCCTTCAGCACCGTAAAGCCACCGTCCATAATCGCGTCGATAACGGCCGCGGTTTTCTTTGGAACGGTTGTTTAGTTTTTGCTTGGTTGTTTCGTTTTTGTTTGGTGCAAAGCTGTTGAGGATGAGGAGCACCGGCTACATCACAATGGGCGTCCGATCTGTTGGCGATCAGTTCAGTGGCAAAAACATAATCGGGATGTGTGCGCGGAAGTGCAAAGCGTGTCGCAAATGAAGGCGTGCGCCACAGCCGTGCTGCTGCTAAGTCGCGGGGCCTCGATCGCCGCTGCGAGAGCCAATGAGTAACGAGATAATGAAAAATTTCAGCTTCCACTCTGCTTTTGTGCAAAATAGCAACAGGATTTGCTCGTTCATTCACTAAATAAAAGCGTGTTGACGTAGTCAGCATTTGCTTGTTGTTTTCTGGATACCCTCGATAATTCGACATTCAGTTAATTCGGACATTTCTTTCGGTCCCGTGAAATCCGAATTAACGAGGTTTTACTGTATTGTGATTTCTGCAATACCAACCATCTTATACATACAGTTAAACCTGGATACAGTAAAAGCTCGATGATATGATCACGGCTAATACGAATTTCCGGATGATACGAATTTTTCTGTGGTCCCGGCCGAGCCCCATTACTTTGCAACGTGGTAGAGAACGGTTGTTACGAATCGATTTTCGGCCTGTGTCGGTTGATACGAATAAACGCCGCCCCACCGACGGCCGCGAAAGAGAACAGCGCGCAGTCACGCACTTTCTCCCGTTCTCTTTTGGTGCGGAGGCGCGGACGCGGCGCCGGACAGCGCGGACTCCGCGACTGGGCGCGAAGAGTTTGAAGTGGTGGCGCTTTGGTGCTTTTGTACTTTTCCTCCTTTTCGGAGGCCG
The DNA here is from genome assembly GCF_013339745.2 of Dermacentor silvarum. Classification (NCBI taxonomy): domain Eukaryota; kingdom Metazoa; phylum Arthropoda; class Arachnida; order Ixodida; family Ixodidae; genus Dermacentor; species Dermacentor silvarum. The sequence continues at coordinate 187,899,684 of NC_051159.1, read as the reverse complement.
CCCATTTGTGTTCGCGTTCTTTGTGTTTGCGCCATTTTACCTAGTCGCAGCGAGCTATGTCTACCGAGATAGAAGGACATTAGAGACTTTTTCTTCAAGAAATAAATGCTTTTTACGTACATGTGCCTGAGTGAGTTCACCTCTGACTCTATAATTTAGCTACAGTCGAATCTCGTTAATTCGAACACGCTTATTTCGAACATACCGCGCACTGACAATGCTCTTAGCAGCGCGCCAAATCACGCGGCGGCGCCTCCGACCGGCATTGCTCCGACACCGCCATAGAGCAAAAGCTCAGGAGATACCCCTCAATGCCGCGCGCGATGGAACGGGGAAAAAAAAAACCCCGCGGCGGAAATTTCACCCTCTCGCAAACTGCAAGGTCGCCGTTTCTGCATCGCGCCGGAACAAGTGTGTACGTGCCGACTAGAGTGTTCTAGACAACCGTATTCTAGCACACACTAGTGCCGACGTCTCAGCCACGCGGATAAAATGGCAGTGAACCCTTCTCCTCTATGCTTCCTCTATTTTCTAGTCACATGTTGACCTTGCACGCTGCGGCAGCAGCGCAGAGGAAAACAGCGGCGGAGGCGCAGTCGGGCCAACGAAACTGCCCACGCCCGCAAACGCTCGCTTCCCGATAACGGCAGAAAACGAAACTTCGGGGAGCGGCTAAAATAAGCTGGCGCCAGCGCACGGAGTCGAAGGTGAGAGAGCTACGAGGGAGCTGAGAGGGAGGGCGAGGGGAGCCACCGAAGCGGCGGAGTTGACGCGGCCAAATCCGCTTCCCTAGCTGCCGCTCTCCTCCCTCACCTTCGACGGTATCCGCGCGCACCCGTGTGCCGGCGCCGCCCGCTCCCTGAAGCTTCGTTTTCTGCCGTTATCAGGAAGCGACCGTTAGCCGGCGTGGGCAGTTTCGTGGCCCGCGCTTGCTATGATCTTGCGCGCCGCGATATTTCACGACTCGCACCGTTCGTGCATCGTGCTATGGTGCACGAATACTTCAAAAATACGTCCTTTTAATTCGAACAAATTTTCTGGCCCCTTCGAGTTCGAATTATCGAGATTCGACTGTAGTTTTAATTGTGTTTCGATGATACGAATTTCGGCTAATACGAATATTTTTCGTGACCCCGTGAGATTCGTATCATCGAGCTTTCACTGTATAACGAAATTTACAAATTCCTGAAAAACGACGTTATAAAGAGGATTTTGTTATATGCAGGTTCGAGAGGAAAATTCGAAAAAGAAATGCTTACCATATTTACTCGATTCTAACGCGCCCTCAATTGTAACGCGTACCCGTTTTTCGTTTTCGTCGAAGCACTCATCCTTGGAATAGCACACCAGGTACCGGCTGCGTGGACGCGTGTCGTTTCGCACAAGCGCGAGGCATCGGAAATGAAGAGCAAGCGTCGCGATGGGGTTGTAGCGTCGTATTGTGTTACAGTAGAACCCCGCTGTTACGTTCCCGGGGGCTGCGTTTTCCCGGCTGTTACGTCGTTTTCGGCCGGTCCCGGCACAGCATCCATAGAACCCAATGCATTGGTATTCCTGCTCTTGCGTCGCAACTGTGGGACCGTTCCCACATCATACGTTGCAAACTGCCACCCCGTGCCGGCCCGAGCGGCCATTTTGACTTTTCATGTCGCTTGGCTTGGTGGCTTGACGTTGACATTGGCCGCCCAAAGTGCCGGGGGCGACAACTATGACGTATGTTCGGTTTCCGCCAGCAAAAGTATGGCCCTTGAGATCCGTATTTTCTATATAAAGATGGTGTCTATGAAGCGTTGTGGCCCTAAAATTGGTTTTGGCTCATAGATATTCCGTATAAAGTCCAAGGGCGATAACACAGTCGCCGCGCGCCGCATGCTGTATCTGCGAGTGAAAACATGCGAGGGGAGCCAACGACCGCGTCTAAATCTTGCGTGCGCAAGAAAAGCAGGGAGGAAGCGAGGGGAGAGGGATAGCGGGGTGGCGTTGTACTGTACTCTGGCATCAACTGCGTACTGCGTGGCGGCGCGCGGTCGCGCGGGTTGAATCTTGAAAGCGATCTGCTTTGGGGCAGAGTCTAGCAGTGTAGGTGCGTAGGTGGCTCATAGCTTTGTGCATGCTGTGTGTTCTTGGTGCTCAGTTTGCGTTGAAGCGATAGACAACAGCACGAAGGTCACTTTGCTCGCTTCTCCAGCAGCGCTTCCACATGCCGCCACCGTTTGACAGTGCGTGTCCGCGCTCATCGAGTGTGATGTGTCATAGCGTGTACCAGCGCGTCGGCAACATCAACTGGAAAAGGAGTGCCGGCTTGGCGAGCTAGGCCAGCTGCAGCAAGCGGCAGGATCAGGTTTGAATGAAGGGAGGGGGAAAGGTCACATCCGCGGCGGCAAGATTGCCAGGTCGAGGGATGCAGGCCCGCCTCGCACACGCACGCACGCACGCACACGTGCACTCGCTTCACATTCCGTCGCAGTGGAGAAGGTGCTTCCGGTTGCTGCTCGCGCAAAAATGACAAAATTTGGGGCGAAATCTCTAGGTTGTCGGAGGGGAAAATTCGTTATATTGAGGGGGTCTACCGCTGCCACTTCGTTACGTAGAGGTCTCAAATACATGTGCTTCTATGGAGTAACGGCGGGGAATAGAAAGATTTCGTTATATCCAGGAATTCGTTAATATGGAGGTTCGTTATAAGCAAGTTTAACTGTACATGCGAAATGGTTTATCATCTAAATCAAAGGAAACACAATGAAATAAATGAGTGGATTGCTCCTCACTAGATGATGAGCAGTACACAAACACGTGGTATTTTGTTGATTCTAGGTTTAAAAATTGTGAAAATAACCTGTTTACAAACTTTCTGCATAGTGTGTGAGGAGATGCTGCTATACATACTTGAAGGAAAAAAGAAACAACATATATCCGGATTTACAGTCACTAAGACATGACACACATTCTGGATAAATATTGTTGCACGCACGCGTGAGTGAGAAGAACGATGACCGGTGAACGTGCTTGCGGTCCCGGGTTGAAAGAGAAGAGGACGACGTTGAGTTGATCAACCAGCTGACCGCTCTTGCGCTCACCTTCGCGACCTACAATAAACGGCCCCCTTCATCCGTAAGGGTGATAAACGGTCTCCTTCGCGCGTAACAGAGTGGTGGAGGTGCGGGGTACGCGCTCACCACAACGGAACCGTCACTGCTGCAGCTTCGTCGAAGCCGTCGACTTGCCGGCCTCCCGCCATCTGCCGTGACCGTCTTCGACATGCCTGAAGAAGGAGCCGCTCCGAGGGCAGCGCCTAGCAGTCCACTGCAATACTACCGAGTTCCACCCACATTCGGAGGAAAAGCGGGAGAAGATGCCGACGAGTGGCTCGTCCATTACAAACGGGTGAGCAAGTCCAACGGGTGGGATTCAACCGCTCAGCTCACCAACGTGGTGTTCTCCCTGACCGACACCGCACTCGTGTGGTACGAGAACCACGAGGACACGCTTACGACGTGGGAACTTTTTGTTGAAGAGATCAAGGCGTGTTTTGGGGACTCAGTCGCCAAAAAGAAGCGTGCTGAGCAGACACTGTCGCAACGGGCACAACTACCAGGTGAGACATGCACCACGTACATTGAAGAAGTTTTAAAGCTGTGCAAGGTGGTCAGTGCCCGCATGTCCGAAGAAGATAAAGTAGGACATTTGCTGAAGGGAGTGGCTGAGGACGTGTACAATTTCCTCATCGGTAAAGAAAGCCTAAGTTCTGTGTCCGACGTCATTCGGCATTGCAGAACCTTTGAAACGCTGAAGATGCGTCGGATTACGCCAAAGTTTGGTCGGTTGGCAAACGTTACGACGGTTGCCAGTGTGGACACGAGCCCTTGCCTCGACCTTCCTTCGACCATCCGACAGATTGTCCGCGAGGAACTTTCCCGCCGCGAAGAGATGTCGCGTCCAACAGCTAACCACCATGACATGTACACGTCGCGTGAGGCTATGACTGCGCCACATTTGGCCCCTTGGCAACCAATGGTTAGCGCAGCGGCCGTAGAGTACAGCGCGGCCCCACAGTCTCGGATGACAACACGCTCTCCGACTCCGCGCTATGACCGACGCGCTCAGCACACACCTTCTCGACGCCCGATGTATCGTCATGACACACGCCATGAACCAGCCCACTACACGAGGGAAAATGACAATGTTCAGTTCATCGACGAACAACCAAGGTTTCGACCTCCCCCGGTATGTTACTCTTGCGGTGTCCCGGGTCATATCTCTCGGTTTTGCAACCAGCGTATGACCACGTGGTATGGCCAGCCCTCAGAGTTTTCACGGCCCTCCGAACGGCCCCATGGTGTCCCGTGGCCAGCACACACATCGTCTGGCGACGAGTATTGGCCGCGCAGCTCCCGGAATCGCTCCCCGGCATCTGACAGGAGTTTGACGCCCCCACCGCGTCCTCGTGCTTCCCGTTCTCCCTCACCACTGCGTCGCACCACGTCCCCTTCGTCACCGGAAAACTAGCTAGCGCGGCCGATGGAGGTGAGGTCGCTGGAGATGTGCTACTGACAGAAATACCTCCTGTGTTGATGCTCAAAAACAAAGTGCGCGTTTTTGTGGATAATGTGCCTGTGATGGCTCTGGTGGACACAGGCGCAACAATTTCTGTTATGAGTATCTCTTTTAAAGACGTGTTAGGGCGAAAAGTTATGTTCAGATGGGACGAAGCTTCAAGGTTCTGTGGAGTGAGTGGCGAGCCGTTGCGACCTATTGGTGTGTGTAGTGCTGACGTGGATTTGGGAGGCCATGTTATTACGACAGAGTTTGTGATTATTCCTCGGTCGACCCATGATGTTATTCTTGGCATGGACTTCTTGCGGGAGTGTGGTGCCACTGTTGACTGCCGCACAGGGAAGGTATTCATAAGTGGTAGGATGACGTCAGCCCTCCTGGAAAACCCTGTAGATCACGAAACAACACTGTGTGTTTATGGCGATACGGTCGTACCTGCATCATCTACCGTTTGTGTTCCCGTTGTCTGTTGCGGCGCCGATTCTGACAGTTTCGATGCTACCGTAGAACCGATGCACATGAACTGTCTGAAGAAGAATGTGTTGGTTCCACATTGTGTGGTGTCGATCGAAGGCGGACGCGCTGGCTTGTGGATCGTAAACTGTTCTGCGGAGCCCGTGATACTACCAGATGGCTTGAAATTAGCCTTCGTTCGGGAACACGCGTATTTATCTGTGGCTGAACTTACAGAAGTACCGCAAAATCCTGATGGCCACAGTTCGGAAACGGCCCTTTTGTCCATGATAAATAAATCTCTCAGCACGAGTAAACGCCGAACGTTAGTGGGTGTGCTTTCGAAGCACGTCTCAGTATTCGACTTTGCGCAGAAGGACAAAATACCTGTAATCCCCGCGTCACGAACCCGCCATACCATCAACACGGGTTCAGCAAATCCGATTAGACAAAAGCCATATCGCGTTTCACCATCAGAGCGCCAGATTATCAACGACCAAGTGCATGAAATGATGAAAAAAGGAGTCATACAAGAGTCAGCGAGTCCGTGGGCAGCTCCAGTGATTCTTGTTAAAAAGAAAGATGGATCTTGGAGATTTTGCGTCCACTATCGCCGATTGAATGCTGTAACAAAAAAGGACGTGTACCCACTCCCACGTATTGATGATGCAATCGACTGCCTTCATTCTGCCTCTTACTTTTCCTCAGTAGACTTACGATCCGGCTATTGGCAAATTCCGATGCACCCTGAAGACAAGGAAAAGACTGCTTTTGTAACGTCTGACGGGCTCTTTGAATTTAATGTGATGCCATTTGGACTGTGCAACGCTCCGGCAACTTTCGAGAGATTTATGGACACTATTCTGCGCGGGTTGAAGTGGAACATCTGCATGTGCTACCTCGACGACGTCGTCATCTTTGGCCGCACCTTCAGCGAATACAACTCGCGTCTGGATATCGTCCTGAACTGCATCAGAAACGCTGGCCTAGTTTTAAACTCAAAGAAATACCACTTTGGAGACCGCCAAACCCTTGTGCTTGGGCACCTCGTCGATAAGGATGGCATCCGCCCTGATCCCCAGAAGACAGCCGCCGTTGAAGCGTTTAGTGCACCACGCTCTGTCAAGGAGCTCCGCAGTTTTCTGGGGCTTTGTTCCTACTTCCGCCGCTTTATCCCTAAGTTTGCCGACGTCGCGTATCCGCTGACATGTCTACTACGAAAGGACATCCCCTTTGAGTGGACTCCGGAGTGCGATTCTTCTTTTCGTCAGTTGAAGTTTCTGCTGACGTCACGACCTGTTCTTCAACACTTCAGTCCTTCAGCTCCGACGGAACTCCATACGGATGCCAGTGGCATAGGTATTGGCGCCGTCCTAGTTCAACGCCACGGTGACTGCGAAAACGTGATCGCATATGCAAGTCGCTCATTAAGTAGGCCCGAGCAGAATTACACTGTTACAGAACAAGAATGCCTCGCGGTGATATTTGCGGTTCAACGGTTTCGTTCTTACCTGTATGGACGCCCCTTCACAGTTGTCACCGACCACCACTCATTGTGTTGGCTTGTAAATCTTCGTGACCCTTGCGGCCGCCTTGCACGCTGGGCGCTCCGACTACAAGAATATAGCTTCAGCGTCTCTTATAAGAGTGGTCGACGACACGCTGACGCGGACTGCCTCTCGCGTATGCCACTTAGCACTACGGACTGTGACGCCGACGACTTCGATCACCTTGTGGCTTCTGTATCGCCGAGTTTTCCAGACCTCGACTGTTTCAAAGCCGAACAACGAAAAAACGCTAAATTAACACCTCTCTTCACCGCTACGACCGCCTCTACTACAGCAAACAATTTCTGTGTACGTGATGGACTCCTATATAAGAAGAACTTTTCCAGCATTGGCGCACGTTTTCTTCTAGTGGTGCCGGAGAGTCTTCGCATGGCGATTCTGAGTGCTATGCACGATGACCCTACGTCTGGCCATTTAGGCTCGGCGAGGACGCTCTACCGGATTCAGGAACGTTTTTATTGGCCTGGGATGCGACAGTCTGTTGAGACGTATGTGGCCAGCTGCATGCAGTGTCAGCGCCACAAACGTCCATCTAATGCTCCAGCTGGTCTCCTGCAGCCGATCCCACCTCCAAGCACGCCTTTCCGACAAGTGGGCATTGACTTCGTGGGACCTTTTCCGAAATCAGCCAAGGGAAATCGGTGGATAATTGTTTGCGTCGACTACCTCACACGCTACTGCGAGACGGCGGCCGTGCCCTCAGCAACTGCCACTGACGTTGCAACGTTCCTGCTGCAGTATGTCATCCTGCGACATGGTCCGCCTCGCGTAATCATCAGCGACCGTGGACGACAATTCACAGCAGATGTCGTGGAGGAGCTGCTTCGTTTGTGTGAATGCAACTTGCGTCACTCGACACCATACCATCCACAAACGAATGGCCTTACGGAGCGCACCAACCGAACAATTATAAACATGCTCTCTATGTATGTTTCATCCGACCACAAGAACTGGGATGACGTACTGCCTTTTATCACGTACGCGTTCAACACCGCCAAGCATGAGACTACCGGCTATAGCCCTTTCTTCCTGCTGTACGCACGGCCATCCCGGTACACGATCGACACTATTTTCCCTTTCTGTACTCACGAAAATCTCACTGTCGCCGAGACCCTCTGCCTTGCCGAAGAGGCGCGCCGTATTGCTCGTTTACGCACTTTGGCATCGCAGGACAGATCAAAAGCACGCTACGACATTCGCCACCGTCCAGTGACCTATCGCCCTGGTGATTTAGTGTGGCTGTGGACTCCTGTACGGAAACGCGGGTTATGCCAAAAGCTTTAGGCCACCTACGATGGACCATTTGTTATTCTTAACAGACTCACAGAAGTCACTTATACCATAGCTCGCCTCACAGCGAGTGGTAGAAGAGCTGCCAAGACCCAAGTGGTCCATGTCGCCCGCTTGAAATTGTTCACGTCAAGGCAACTGGATTGACTCGCCCGGCGGGCTTCGTCTGCGACGAGAGGAATGTTGCACGCACGCGTGAGTGAGAAGAACGATGACCGGTGAACGTGCTTGCGATCCCGGGTTGAAAGAGAAGAGGACGACGTTGAGTTGATCAACCAGCTGACCGCTCTTGCGCTCACCTTCGCGACCTACAATAAACGGCCCCCTTCATCCGTAAGGGTGATAAACGGTCTCCTTCGCGCGTAACAATATGTAAGGCTTTCTTTCTTTTTGAGCCTATCCAGCTTAGTGGAGTCGTTCTGTGTGTTTCATTCAGCAGCCGAGCGATAATTCTCACACTGATAATTTGGACATGCTCGATTATTTAGACGGCTTCGTTGCACCACCACTGGCCCCATAGACTTGAAGTATAAAGTAGGTGGACCGAAATTTTGGACACCTTACAGCGCCATACGATAATTTAGATCCTGTTGAACAACCACGTATTAATTTGGCCAACAGTTGGAGCAGAAAAAGCAATATTTTGTTTTGATACATTGTCAGTATGGTTACGGGCCATGCTGCCGGCACCTCCTCGAAACCAAAACCAGTGAAGCCTTATCGATTCAGTAGTCGCTGACTGCACCCACATCATGGAACAAATTAAGCCAAGCCGCCGAGTTGTAAAGGCTGCATTTGTAATTTGTTGTGCGGAACATCCAGCATTTGTTCCTTTATGTGTTAAATGGCAACATTGTCCCAGGCGCTTTGGTTGATTGTAATTAACAATTTTTGCTGCTTGGAATCGTCAATCAGCTTCAGTGTCTGTACCAACGAGGGCGGTGATTAAGTGAGGAAATTAGTACTGTGCAATGACTGTTGCTAAGAAAACCACAGTCATTTGTCTACTGGAGCGCGGTTGACCTCTGTTTATGTTGCCAGAGGATGAAGTTGTTTATCTGTACCAAGAGCATTACAATGGTAGAAAAAATGAACTGACCAGGTCCAAGGCAAGTGTATCTGTGTACAACAATGCGCTGCCAAGCTTGTTTGGCCACTTGTGAAATATAGTCAGTTATTTTTTGGCGAATCCAATATTACAAACTCCAAATTATTCAGACTTTTAAGCACTCGCCCCCAATTGTGAATTTTGAGCCGGCGACTGTATATATGCAGTAAGGGGCCTAGGGGAATTGTTTGGGCCCTAAGGAAAGGTGATATCTTTATTAGCACTGCCTCTACTGGCTCATCAATAAAAGAAACAAAAAGAAAGAAGCATTATCTAAACAAAATAATGCCTTATTTGCACGCATGAAGGCTGTGAACATATTGGACAATAGTGGTGTGCAGTGGCAGTGCCTTTCTGTGCACCCCGTGCAATGACTGATGGTTACATGCTGTTGTGCAGTAAAGAGAAGTTGAAGTCTATCTGTTAATCCTGTGTATCTTTCTTTGCTCTATCTAAATTTGCCCTAGAAAATTATGTTCCATATCACCTGCATCGAAAATAGTGCATGTAATTTTTCTCCTTTTCTTTCCTTGCTCTCGGGATCACTAAAGATGACAGTGAGAACAGCACTAACCTGTCGGTATGAAATCTGTGGATGCTGCCTTGCATAGTGGAAGAGAACGTTCACCATCATTGCCTGGACATCTGATGTCTGGAAAAATTCTATTTCCGGAAATCTGTAGAAATAAAGGAAGTTCTTAGAAAGAATTACATGCACTGCATCCATGAATCCTTTACAAACCAGACAGCTTTTTATAAGGCGAACATTTGGCCCAAAAGCAAGAAAACAAGGTCAGATTGATCAATGTTTCTTATATCTGGCCTTTACATATCAAGCACCGCCATACTTTCCAGGTCAACTGACTGTAATCTTGAAAATTCAAAAGACTACTACGGGCAGTGAGCAGTCCTATGTAATAGGTCTGGCTTGTCAGAAGTGACTATAATATCACAAACGAATGAATAATGTGCCTAATAGCACCGTGAGCGTGACTTATATAGAACAGGAAGAGTAACAATGATAGCCCAGTACAAGCAGAAGAGCAATACAAAACAAAGCACAGAAGAAAATTTTTAAGAATTTGTTTTGCATAATAGAGATTGTTACAAAACTACCAGAAGAAAATTGAGTGCTGCTGTCCAAAAGAGTTTGATAAAGGATCAGTGGCAGTCCCGTACATCGCTATTGGAGGGAGCGAAAGCAAACAAAGTATGTGCATGTAAATATGCGGGGGGTGAGCAAAAAAATTTATGAAGGATTGCAATTTTCTCAGCAGTTCTCAAAAAGCCTTTGTGCTCGTGCTTCCTTCCCGGGGAAGAGAGGGAGAAACGTAGCCTGTGGATGAAAGATTGTGTTGAAAAACAGCCTTGCATGGCTGTCAACCATTGAAAGGGCACATTCTGCTATAAATCACTCAGCATGCGGCAACAGGCCTGTGGTAAGCGGAGCACAGGAGACTGGTGGCAGCCATCTGGTGTTGAGGGACCAGGCAGTGACGAAACACTCATCAGCAAGGTTATTTACGTGATGAATGTCAGAGAATAGAAAGAGTAATCAATGGGAGTGAGGGTGATTAATTTATATACTTCTAGTCCCCCGGAATATCTCTAAGTGCCCTAGACGGGCAAGTTACAATATTTTCGGAATTTTTCTTCCACAGCGAAGTCGATGATCCGGTCAAGTGTCGAAAATGCGAAGCTTCTTGTGCCACAGATAGCAGCAATGGCTTGGCGGGGGAGTAACAAAGCCTCCAATTATTCCCTTAACAGAGTTCCGCCAACAGGCAGCTCGTGATTAATGCGGCGCAGCTGGTTAAACGTGATCCGGAATGCAAGAGAGATGTGACCGCTTTTCATAAGCTAACAAATGTTACATGTTATCACTCAGTGAAAGACGCCACCTGCATGCATCAGAACACTCTCAATTTGCAGCCGATTCTATCTGTTGTGACCGAACCTTGTAATCAGAGTGTAACGTGCAACTTGAACAGTGTTGTACTTTCTATAAGGTATGCGAGCAACAGTGATTACTCTGGGACCTTTGACAATTTATGCGTAAAAACCGATGTGCTTGACCTGCTGATCAGATTGTGATGATCAACGAGTGTGCTTGCCACTATTCTTGTGCCGAGTGCTACTTTTTTTGCTGAGCACAGGTTTGCTCAATACTTGTGTTGTGCCACTGTGGTTGCTCACTGTAACTACAACGTGACAATATTGTTGATTAATACCCTCCTGTAGTACCATTCATCATCAATGCATCGTCCTTGGTTGGTCGAATCGTAATACCCACTAAATAGAAGACAATTTGTGCTGCCAAGCACAAACATTGCCCAGGCAGGAGTGACCCGATGGGAGCCTTTACAAAGCACCAACCCTACCCGCTGGTCTCTGTCACCGGCTTCACGAATGGACCTTTCTGCCTACATCATGGCCGTCCACATTCCGCAGACCTTTCCCCTACTTTTGTCATGCGCCCAGGTGAACTTTTATACCTGCTCATTTCCAAAAGCGGCGTGCTATTTGCACCCATTTGTTTTTATTGCAACAGTGACATGACAACTGAAAACATCCCCCCCCCCCCTTGCTCTTTTGGGGCCACCACTGTAAAGACTGCTGTCACACTATTAGGGACATGAAAGACTTCGCTCATCTTCAACACAGCTTCTCCTATAACACAGTGTTGGTTGTGCAGATGGAGCTTTCTTGGTATTAGGCATTCAAAACCAGGCTTGATTCTCCCATAGTACCCCATGCATTTATGTTTACTCGCATATAGAAAGTACCGTATTATTCCCCCTCATTAAAGCAGTTTTCAATAAAAAAAACAAAAAAACGTATACAGTGTAGACCGCTTATAATGTAAGTCGCCGGAGTCGCGAATATCGGCACTATAAGCGGTACCGCACTATAACAAAACAACGATTTTCAAGCCCTGCACGTATGCAAAACGTGTAGACCAAGAATGTAGACACGCTTGTACTATCGCGCACACATCGCGATTACGTTTTCGCCAGTGAGCTAGCGAAAACATAATCGCGATGTAGTCGGTGCTCTTCAAGCTCGACAGCTTTGCACCGAGTCAAAACGAAACTGTTTGCCGCAACCGCTGCGGAAAAAAACGTGTCCGCTATCCGCTATTGACGCGATTATGAACGGCGACTTTACGGTGCTGAAGGCACGCGCCCGACACACGCTCCGAGTCTGGACAAATTAACTACTATTCTCGATCTGCAACACCTGCAGTTGAAACAGCAGTCGCTATCTATGCGATCATCGATGGCGACTACGCAGTTTATTAGACACGCAGCCGACGCGCATACCGAGTAAAAACGAAACTACTGTTCGCCGCAACCGCTGCGGAGAAAACCGCGGCCGCTATCGACGCGATCGTGGATGACGACTACGTAGTTATGAAAGCCCGCGGCCAACACGGTGTTATGCGCAGAGGTAAACGAAAAAATACAGGCTTTAAAGACACAAATAGGCTCGAAGCGTTCCGGCGTTACTGTCATTCACGTACGTTTTCAACTGATGGCTGTGGCGATGCGGACTCCGCCGCTTCGTTTCAGTTGGACGCTAGCGCCGTTCTTGCTCTTTTGCATCGCACATTTGCGGTGCTCCTCGAGCTCCGAAAATAGTCCGAATTAACCAATGTGCGGCCAAATAAGTCCGAATTAACGAGAGTTTGATTGCATTGAATAATGCACACGCCAGCCGAGAGCACGCACCTTGTTGAGAAGCGTGCTCGCTGCCGCCTTTGTCGGCGAGATTTTCCCGCGGAAGCCGCATTATAACCAGTATTTCATCTCCCGCGGCTGCACTGTAAGCGGTATGAGTATACATGGAGTGCTATGGGAAAATTAACGGGAGTCTGAAAAGACCTTACTATATCCGGTCCTGCACTATAAAAGGTTACGTTATAAGTGGTCTATACTGTATAAGTTGCACTGGTGTATAAGACGCACCTGTTCGTCTGGTAAGCAATTTTTAAAAAATTAGTGATGTTTCACTCGGTGAACATGGGCCAAGCATATGGGTGCCATTCCTATATAATTGCGATAGTAATGATATGGACACTCCACGCGTAATTCTGCAGTCATGATTGCGGCGATGTTCCACATAAAGTCCAAGGGCGATAACATATCGTCCCCACGCTCCCTATGCTGTATGTGCGAGTGAAAGCGTGCGACGGTGAGCCAAATCGCGTACAAGGGAGGAAAGCAGGAATACAGCGCGGGAGGGGGGGGGGGGGGGGGCTGTACTGGAAAAACTGCGTAGTTTTCGCAGCAGCGCGCGACGTATCTTCAAAGCAGTCTACAGATGGGACGACTTCGGGGTGGGTCGACTTGCGGTCGGCCTGCCGCCGCTTGCGTTGCTGCTTCGTACTCGCACGGCGCTCAGGAACTCGATCACGAGAAGAACCCAGTACCTCGATAGTGTGCACAGAAGCCGTGCACACTATCAATTAAGTGGCAGAGGAGGTCAACCCAGCACGCTTCACGTGGCCATAGCCTCCAATCCGATTTTGACGGTAGTTTTTCCAAGAAAAAAAACTCACATAAGTCGCACCGTTCTATAAGACGCACCAACGAAAAATTCAGAAAAAGGAAACGCGACATATGAAATGAAAAAGCTGTATGAGTGATACCAGCACATCATCTGCCTATTTTTATGTTCACTGCAGGACAAAGGCCTCCCTCAGTGATCTCCAATTACCACTGTCATGCGCTCGCTGATACTAATTGCAGCACATTGTACAGCACAAATGGCATTCCATGGGCATAAGGAGTGTGCAGAGTGAGCCATTAAATGCAGTCTGCTCGCAGATTCCACCGGTGCACCTCAGTGCTACTATGGAGGCCATGGTGGAGCTCAGAAAGCTGCTAACTGCCTGCTACAAATGGTACATTCGGTGCTTTAGCTAGCAGACATGATGTGGCCGCAAGAGAAAGAAAGAAGCTTCCACTCTTCAAAAAAATTATCTAGATCCATGGTGCAGGCTAAACTTTTGCAACAAATGGAACACTGGTCGCCAGATGCTTTTTTTTTTTTTTCGAGGTGGTTCTTCAAAGAAGATGTCAATCCAAGGACCCTAATATTCCCACGCATGCAACAGAAGTGCAGTCCAATAAGTACCATGATTTACATTTTAAGTGCTTTTGTACAATGCCAAGTAGGTGCTGGAAACAAGCAGACTATAATGTAATAATGTTCAAGGAGAAAAAGTAAGTTAATGGAATTTTCATAATTTCATTAGGCACCAAATGCTGGCAGCAAGCTGAAATTCATAGAGTGGTTACAGTGAAGGATCTCAAATGCCAGCAGTTCAATTTAGGAAAGTGAATTCTAAGACAAAATCTTAGTTTTTTTAATTACAGAGGCAGATGTATTTCATTCGACTGTGCATAGCTAATGCTGCAACCACATGCTTTCTTAAAAGAAGTACTAACATTACATTTTCAATTTTTCTTTTTTCGTTAGAGCGACACTAAAGGCAAATACTAAGTCGACGTGGTCTGTTTAAATACCATGTCAGAAACCTCGCAACGCTTGTTTCGTGCTAAGAAAAGACTTAGTTTACAAGAAAATTGCATCTGAAGGATCCGAATAGCTAAATCTCCCGCCACCCAACCGGAGAGTGGTAACATTACAATGTCATCCCCACCCTTTACTGCCGTCGGTAAGTAAAACAGCGCCCGACAGGTGGCAATACAGTTCTTTGCACAAAACGCAAATGCGCAGCCACGGAGAAACTGAGCCGAGACAGAGCGGTGGATTCGCCACTGCAGCTGCTCTTGGTCAAGTGGTGTGGACCGTTCAGGCATCCCACGACATCACATGGAAGTGGAATTCGCTGTTACTTGCAGTTTGTGCGAGTTTCACGAGCCAGCAAAACCAGCGCAGCACTACGCGATAAAGAAACTACTGAAACATGAAAGCGCAGGTGGCACAGAGTCGAGCGAAAACAAAACCTTTTGACCACCCACGTAATTGTCAAAGGTAATGTCAATGAGTTCTTTTTCTAAAAATGTAAATAAAACCTAACAAATAGCATTTTCTTTTATAATGCAATACAATGGTGTTTTTATAATGAGTGGTTGAGTACTAGTGACAGAATTTAAATGAAGAGCGCCTTAGTCATCAGTCATGTACTTGAATGTCCCGGGGGAGTTTCAAATCTAGTCCTGCAATACCTCAATTTCTCTATTACTAAGGCTCTGTTCACGATAATATTGATGCTTAGAGATTCTCAAGCACAAATCTATCACTTTAGCTTGACGTAGTATTTGCCTTTAGTGTCCCTTTAAATAAATCCTGCACCTCAAAACCCCAGAAGAAATATTGGCAGGCCTCAGAACAGCCTAAGTAACTTAAAATAGCAGCTTTTATATAAACCAGGTATGGTTTTGCTTCACAGGAGGTGTATGTGTCATGACATAGCAACACAGAAGGTGGTTGCGTGGGAGCAGAACATGATGTTTGGCACTCTCTCCAGCTTGTTTGGTTGTTTGCCATGCTCCTACATTGGGCGACACTACGAGTAGTAGCATAGCAGATGACATGTACATTAATGAAAGGAAAAAAAAAGGCAGAGAACAGCAGCACTTACGTTCTTATCACATCCTGCTTGATCATTATTCGCAACTCGCTGTCCTCAAAGTACTGGTTCCATGGGCTTTTCTCATCTTGTGATAGGGGATTGTTGTAAGTCAAGTCAAGGTCATCTAGTTCCATTCTTGGATTGTGACATGTCTGGGCAAAATGAAACAAGCACTGCTGAGCCATGTTCTAAATGCACGGATTACCAGGCACAACAGTTTTTGCCGCTAGATTTAAGCACTGCTCTTCTGCATCATAATGTGCAGTGGAGCATACCAACAATGTGTTGGCTGATTCTTACGGCTGCTTTCTTTGTCTCTGGTACCCTTATCCTAGGAAAAGTGAACCACACTACATGGCTGCAGAATAACTATTAAATAACTTAAATGTACATAAAGGTACTACGTGGCTTTGAAAAACAAATAATTGCAACAAGGATGCAATCATGATATTACAAGATGTCAGACTAAGGCCTACCAGAGCAATAAGTTGCCATACTCTTCTCACCTATGGCAGTGCTATCTATCCGCTGTAAGTGCACAAGCTATCAAGATGGCACCAAGGCAGCTACAGTGAACTGAAAGTAAACTGCAAGGGGCATAAACAATTGATTCATTTACCTTAGCCAACAGTGATTCATACTTGTGCCTCATTGCTCTGGTTGCAATGATCCAGTCACTCCTGGAGTCTGGCAGGCACTCCAAGAATATCTGAATAGCAAAAGTTTGGAGAAAGGAGTATATGTGTCTTAAGGAAGCGTCATTAATTTCCCACACTAAACAAAATGTGATGATGCATTAAGGCCTTAAATGCGGGGTGAGCATATATATCCCACATGACTTGCATAGCCACCTTGAGTATTTGCCCCCTTAGCCGGGTAGAGGGAAACATAAAAATCAGCTTAAACTGCTGGAACACACTTTCAAAGCTTTATTTGTAACTACAGTCGACTTCTGTTAGTTCGAACCTGACGGGACTGAAAAAAACTGATCGAATTATTTGCAGCTCAAATTAAACAAGATGCAGAAAAAACATTGGTACACATCACTGATTCATTTGGCAGTACAGTTAAAACTCGATGGAACGAAACCTGATTTTACAAGGTTCCCAATCTAATGAAGAACTTTCCATTCCCCGGCAGGTACCCATAGGGTTCAATGTTGTCATGAACCCGAATTACCAAACTAATAACCACCAAACCCAATTTAACGAAGTTTTTCATGAAATAAATGAGTAAAAAAAAGCTGTGATTTCTTTCTAATTTTGACACAGACAGATTTTTCTTCGAGTGTAAAACATCTACGCACCCTAGCCACATTCTTTGCACCTGCATCTTTGGATATCAGCAGCTTTTCATAGCTTCCCGTGACTATGTGCCTGACCTGCATCGCACATTGCACTTCGCAAAAGCAATTGAGGCCGCCCTCACGGATTTTTCACACGCGCAGCTGTGGGTTAGTGGCAAATACAATGCCGTAGTAGCTTATGGGTGTCCCTACGTTATAATTTTAGATTTCAAAAAATCGGAAAATTCCTTTCTCGATTTTATGAACTTCTCAATTCATTGAAATCGGGAATCGTTTACACAATTTTGATATTGTTATTTATTACTGAGTTGCCCAAGTAATAAAGGACAAATATCACAATTCTGTAAACTGCACCTATTAAAGAGGCCCTGAACCACCCCTCGGGCTTGGTCAAATAACATAGTCCGCGGGTAGCATACCCTGCTGTGAACATCTCAGCCAAGCTTTGCTGTCGTACACGGTGCATGGAGCTCACAAGCAGAGCCCAAAGTCACCTTTCCCTTAAACGCTCTCGTTTCAACAGAAGCCATGATCCTCACTCTTTATTTCACAAGAAAGCGCATTCCCATACATGGCTGCTATTGGTCGCTGTGGTTGGCAGCACCGCGGCCGCTGCGGGGTGCCACTACGAGTCCACTGGCTAAGCGCACTGCAACTCGCTGAGGACAACTGCGTTTGGCTTACGTTTAGTGTTTCGTAGGCACCAAAATCGTAAGTCGTGGTGTTTACATTAACATCCAAAATGAAATTTGAACTGTGCGCCACCGTGACATTTCGAAGGCGGAGCGTTGAGGCTCCGCCCCACTCCGCCGTAGCCTTCGCAGTGCAAGGCATTGAAGAAGGAACGGGAGTACAGTGGAGGCCATGTTTGAATGCGAATAACTCTGCTTCTGCTGGACGCACTGAAGTAGTTTTTGCGGCAAATTATTTCTGAAATAGCCTATTTTCACTTCAAATGCCTTTCTCCACTTCGATAAAAAGTGGTTTAAGGTGCCTTTAAATTAAAATCCTGATTTCTACAGGAATTAAAATTTCAATTTCTCTATGAACGGTAGAGACTTGGGTACATGTTGGTAGTTCATGTTAATGCAACAAGTTTTATGGTCCAGTGATTGTCTGATCAAAGCATTTCTGCATTTTACACGTACAGTATAGACCACTTATAACGTAACCACTTATTGTGCAGGACCGGATATAATACAGTCTTTTCAGACTCCCGTTAATTTTCTCATAGCACTCTATGTATACGCGTATCGCTTACAGTGCAGTTGCAGGACACGAAATACCGGTTACAGTGCGGCTGCCTGAAAGTTTGGCAGTCAATCTAGATGGCAAACGCTCCCCTCAAGCCACAAATACCGTATTTACTCGAATCTAACGCGCACTTTTTTTCCGATAAAACAGGTCCAAAAATTGCGTGTATGTTAGAATCAAGTACGACCCTAAATCTGCGTTACCATATAGCCGTCGGCATTTCAAAATGGCCGCCTCACACGCGCGTCAGGCCTAGCTACCGTAGCTTCCTCCATGTGCTGCAGTACACGTGCTTAGGCAATAGTCTACCGTCTGTCTTCACGTTCTCTGCGTCTGTTCTATCAGCATGAAGTACCGAGTTCATCATGATAACGCATTTAAAGGAAAGTGATCATGTGCACGGAGACGGACGGAAATCGGGCTGCATCACGGGCATTCGGAGAATCCGAAACTTGCGTTCGGGACTGGCGCAAACAGAAGGTGAGGATTTTCGCCAACAAAGCAATGCGGAGCAGCGGTTTCAGTGGACCGAAGCAGGCCGTAATCTGTGACGATCCACTTCAGCGATACGATCACCTTGGCCCTATCTTGAAAGCAATCTGCAACGGGGAAAGTCCGTCGTGCGCCGTGTTTTCGCTGCTTATAGGTCGCGTTAAAGCGGGAGTCATGATAGCACGAAGGTCAATTCGCTCGCCGCGCTTCGTCACTCGAGCATTTTGGCAGTTCGTTTTCGCGGTCAACGAGCGAGATGTGTTCATGTTTGCTTGTGCGCGCGTGACACCGTGCTTGTTAATTTATTTATTAAGCGAATAAGTAACCTAGAGCACCGTGACAGCGACAGCAGAAATGAGCCTGGAGTGTCCATTATCGCAATAAAATTGTTGTTTTGGTTATAGTACGGTACCACTTATAGTGCGGATATTCGCGACTCCGGCGACTTCCGTTATAAGCGGTCTACACTGCAGTAGCGCACCCAGGATAGGATCTCTGCCAGGGGGGGGGTTGACAGTTTGCCAATACCATCTAAACAGCACTAATTTCGATTTCTTCACGGGAAATTGTAAAAAAAATTCGCTTTTTCCGAGTGTGCAGACGAGTGCGCGTCTTACATCTTAGTTGCAGTACTCAATTTGCGTAAGGAAAGAAAAGGGGTTAAACAAAAGAGGGGTTAAGTCGGCCTCAGGGGGGGGTTACAACCCCCGAATCCCCCCCCGTCGGTGCGCCACTGCTACACTGTACTTGTATAAGCAAATCGGTGTTGGCCCCAAGCCAAAGCTTCTTAAATTGTTGTTAAGCCTATTTGTAACTAGATGCCTAGGAGAGAAGTTTGACACCTCTGCCACGTTTATGTGATTGCAGACACACTTCTGTGGTGCTACGTCCACAGCGATTAAAGGGGGGTCAAGGGGGCTTGCATTCAAGAATAATGTAATGTGTTACAAATAAGCTTACATTATGGTTATTTTGTATGTGGCTAGAATTTGCAAAATATGGCACATGACATAACTACGGTCTATTAAACTTCATAAACTTTATGCACACAAACTAGTTTTGAATGGTACTCCCACAAGACAGCCAGCTTTTCAGGGTTACACTTTGCCTAGGAAATGATAAAAGCAAATGCCACTGACCACACTGCAATATAAAATTTATTCACACAAATAAAAATTGTCAAGAAGTAGGGAGCAGCACTGAATCTAATAAATAAAGTAAAATAAATTACCCAGACTGCTTAATTCATTTCATGACGCTGGCATTGACATCATTAACACAACACGGCCCGAACTGTTGTCACTTATCCGAACCTTTTCCTAATTAATTAATTAGCATAATTTCTTTATCACCTGTATTAACATATGTGCATTGTTACATGTTTGTAATGACATAATTTTTGCTCATCGTATTCCTTCTCCTAATTATTCCAATATAATTTTAGCACCATTTCTTTGCACCTTTAATTATGCACCGTCAAGTGTACGTAATTTTCACTTTTATTTACCTATTGCCTAGTGTATGTAATGTGGAGGTGTGTACTATCTGCATTGTTTGTACTTGCCATTGCCCAATTTCCTCGTACCCCTACTGAAAATTATCTTGAATTGGTTATTTATTGCACTTTCCAATTTATATGTAACGTTTCTGCATATGGTTCATTGCGCGACTCACTGCCACCATGTAACACGGGGGCTAAGGGCACCTCAAGCTGCCTCACTGCAGCTTTTATCTTAGCCCCTGCCATTGTATTTTGAGCAATGGAAACAAATAAAGAAAGAAAGAAATCTTTTCTAATCAGCTCCTGTGGTGTATGGTTTGAGGGCAATGCAAGGACAACTTGTCAGTGATGGGCACAGCATTCTTTACTGCCAGAGCACTTCAAGAATTAAGCCATCTTGGTATTTATTTATTTATTTATTTATTTATTTATTTATTTATTTATCTATGTATTTATCTATTTATCTATTTATTTATTTATTTATTTATTTATTTATTTATTTATTTATTTATTTATTTATTTATTTTACAAGTACTGCCAGCCTTGTTACCAGGCCTTAGACAGGAGTAGGCATTTGAAACAAAACACAAGTATTAAATAAGATCAAACAAGATAGCAGACACTGAACAAGAATCTGCATAACAAACAGCACAAGAGAAACCTTTTCACAATCATGATTTGATGGGTAGAGACGAGGGATGAACGCGATGGTTTAATCACAAAGTGCAGAAAAAAAAGATGAAACCGTTGGACAGTCAAAAGTTGTGGTGGGTAATGTGTTACATTTGGAAATTGTGCACGGGAAAAATGAATTTTTAAATGCGTTGGTCCTGCAGGAAAAATCTCTAACCTTTTTGTTGTGATAAGAGCGTGTGCAGTGGTGGCTAGCCAGTAGAATATATAATGTTTTATCTATTCCTGATTTATTGTTATACAGTAAGAAGAAAAATTTCATTCTGTCCTTAGAACGCCTTATTGCAAGGTTTTCCAGTTCTGCAGCTTCTAGAAGAGATGATAGGGATGTGCGCCAGCTGTACGAGTTGAAAATAATTGCTATGAAAGCAAGCTTATCACACGCACAACACATAATAAAATGACGCAAGGCAGGATATTGATTTGCTAAGGGACTGAGGGTTAAGATCAACCAGGGTAAGATGACTCATTCACTACAACACCATGATCATGTATGCAAACCACTGCAATGCAAGTGCTAATCATACCAGCTGGCCTTGGTAGTCTAGTGTAAAGCCAGCTGGAAACTGAAGCTTCAATTCGGACTTAGTCCTAATGAAAATTTGGCAGTTTTATGCTTAATCAATAGGATACTGCTTTTAAGAGTGTTAGTGTGTTTGTTTCATTCTTTGTCCTTGTCTCTTTGTCTGCACTGTCTCAAATCCTTTGAAGTAAACTGTTACGCACCATGAGACTGTGTGGTGTAGCGCGAAACAAGACAAGGGACACCGAGAAACGACGAGGAACGCTTGTGTCCCCCATCTTGTTTCGCGCTACACCACGCAGTCTCATAGAAAACCAACTAGCCCAAACCATTACCCTTCTAAGTTTCACACCATGCAATAAGAGCATGCAGCAAGTCCCATCAAAAAGATGCAGCCATCACTTGCCTTCCAACATATGCTTCTGAACCTACAATCTGCAAGCTCCAGACGTAGTGCTTTTTCCTTCAGCCTTCTTGCAATATCTCCTTGTTCAAAGAGTGAGAACCACTCTTCACTGAAGCAAGAAAGTTAGCACCAATATCTAAACTGTCGTAACAGAAAAAGCCCAGACCATCCTCTGTGATTCACGCCACAACAAGATGTACACATATGGTGCTTGCCGGTCATGACCAACAGCAAAGATTTGATATTTTTGTGCCAACATGTACCTTTATCCACATCGCCAGCTGCCTTCATTGTGATTCTTTATTTATGGAAATAGATAAGCTTTTCTACAGTTATGAAAATAAAAAGGATGGGCAATCTTATAAGCTACACAGAACAGCCACAAATAACAGCCGAGTTACAATAATTAAATTTTCTGGTTAATGCAAACAAATATAACATTTTGGTTCAACCATTATGTAGACCTTCCAACCTTAAAATAAATGAAGTACTACTGTCAAAGCAAAACAAAATAATTGGTGAGAAATACTAAGAATTGTCTTCTACGCAAAACGCCTATAAAGAAAATTTGCTTTATTCTGTAGAAACACCATGTAAAGGTACACTGCTCTATATTTGCACAAAGAATGATGTGTCACAGAAAAACAGAAAAGTTCATGTTATTTATTCATGAAATATTCATGTAACGGAAGCCAAACTTTCACCTGCCAGTGGCACTGCTGCCAGTAGGTCTGAATAATTCGAGCAGATTCAAAAAGTCAAGCTTTGAAAAATTGCTCGACTATATTTGCTGGAGAAGGATCTTTAGCTGGGCTTGTTGACGCATAATAACTTTTGGGTGAACTGCGCGAACATGGGACAGGATAGGAAACAGACACAAGCGCAGACTATCAACATATGATTTATTTGAAAATACACAGAGCAAATATACTGACGCGAATGCACACGTGGTTAGTCGCCGAATGGGGCTCAATCTGTTATCCAAGGTAGTCAAGCTCCTGATCTGTCAGATCGATTGATGGGATGCCGACGCATTTTTCTCTTCGGTGGACTGCGTGGGCCTCAAAAATTTTGCGTGTGAGGCGATCCTTATAGGTCTTCAGTATAGTGCTATGCTCAAAATCTGGTTTGTAATAGCTGCATGTCGAGACGTGCAAGGCCAGATTGCTTCCTTGGCCAGTTCTGAGTGAGCAAGAATGCTCTCTGAGGCGGTGATAAACACAACGCCCTGTTTGTCTGATATATGACAGAGGACATCATACACAACATCGCTGCAGCAATCCACGAATTTCTTCACATCTATCTTCTTGCACTTTTCGGTCTTCGCATCGTCGCGGTTGACCAGCCTGCATAAACGTGCTAGTTGGTTGGGCGCCGAGAAACAAGCCAACAAGCCACACCCCGGCCCTTCCAGCAATTTTCTTGATGTGATGTGAAATCTTATGAATATACAGTATGACGGTAATCTTCCGCTTGTAATTTGCTGATAGAGTGCGCTGTTCATCCAATTTGTATTTCTTGGTCAAGCTTCTCGGCAATGCTGCGCAGCAAAAATTCCGGGAAGCCCGCTGATCGTAGCTGGCCAACTTGCGACTTGAAACTGTTCCTCGTTTGATGCCCACATGACATTTTTAATGCGTTCCTAAGAACAGCCGTTGCCACTCCCCGCTTCACCATCTTTGAATGTGCAGAAGAAAAAGGCAGAAGACCCTTCTGAGAGCGGGAAGCATAGGCCCAGCACACGTGATCACCAGCTAGGTGAAATCTCAAATCAAGAAATCTTATTTCTTGATTTTTGGGGAGCTCTCTCGTGAGGACAAGGTCAGCCATAACCGATGCGATCAAGTCATAAAGGCGATCTATCTCCTGGTCATCATAAACTGTTCTGTTGAAAATCGCTAAGACATCATCCACGAAACAGAAGATTCTAACGATGCTCGTGTCTCGCAAGACTTCCAGAAGTTGTCTGTCCCTTCGAGCCAACAACAGGTCGCTCAAAACTGGTGCCAAGCATGACCATATACAGACACCATCTCTTTGAATATACAGCTTATCCTGGAATTCAACAAATGTAGACCTCAAGTAGAACGTCAAGATCATATGTTGATATTGTTACGGTGAGATGGGTTTATTAATGAAAATGATGAATGCGAGAGGCCTAGGGACCGAGGAGATCACAGTTCGAACTCACATCATCTTCCTTCACTTCAAAGCGTCCCCCGTATCGTAGCAATTCCCCCTTTGCAGACGATGCCCATGGGGGGAGTCAGTTGGAGTTACGGTGGTGAAAACGTTTAAGACGGGCTACATGGACGACGTTGGTCTTGCTTGAGCGGCGGCCAGTAGACAAGAATCGACGTATCAAGTAAGTGACATCAATGAGACGTGCCATAACGACAAGGGGGCCGGTGTAATGAGTCAGGAAATTTTGGTATAGGCTGCGTTTCCGAAGTGACGTCCATAGGCACACCAAATTGCCTTTCTCGTACGATATGTGCTGCTGGCGCTCGTCATAACGAGTTTTAGAGCGTTCTTGAGAGGCAAATGTACGAAGGCGGGCGTTCCGCCATGCCTCTTGTGCGCGGCAAAGTGTTTTGGCCAGAGAAGGTTCGGCAATTTCGGAGAACGGAGAGCTGTACAAGGTTGGCGGACGTATAGGAGATAAAAGGGGCTGTATCCGGTGGTCTCGTGTTTTGCGGTATTGTAGGCAAAAGTTATGAAAGGCAACACAGTGTCCCAAGTTTTGTGAGCGGAATCAACATACATCGAAAGCATGTTGTTGAGTTCTGTTGGTCCGTTCAGTTAAACAGTTATTCTGCGGGTGGTACGGGGTGGCGTGACGAAAGTGAGACCTAGAAAGATGGAGGAGCTCATCAACCACATCGGCAACAAATTGCCGGCCACGATCACTGATAATACCATGAGGGGATACATGGCGTAATATGACTAATGACAGCATGAAGTGTGACACTTCAGCGGCCGTTGCTGCACGAATCGCCGTACTTTCTGCATAGCGTGTCAGGTGATCAACGCATACTATAATCCACTGGTTGCCTGTCGTTGATCACGGAAAAGGGCCAAGCAGGTCAACACCAACTACCTCAAACGGTGAAGCAGGGGGCGCGATGGGATGCACAAGTCCTGGAGGGCTGCTAGTTGGACGCTTGTAGCATTGGCACGTTTCACAGCTCGCAACGTACACTGCTATAATTTGGCGCATTTTCAGCCAGAAGAAGCGTTCCTGTATGTGCTGAAATGTCCTGGAAAATCCCATATGTCCAGATGTAGGGTCATCATGCATTGCTTGAAGCACATCACGTCGCAAGCTTGTCGGCACGACTAGAAGCAAACAGGCGCCTTTCCCAGAATAATTCTGCTTGTCAAGAATGCCATGCTTTACAACGAAACGACATTGACCATTCATTTCGGAGAGAAAGAGAGGAGCCAGACTGCTGTCGTTGTGTTGCTCCGTGCGAAAGGTGGTAAGGTCCGGAAATAGAGGGTCAACAACTGCTAGACATTCATCGAAAGTGTCTGCGTCACACTATGTCGTCAGTAGGGGAAGGCGTGATGGACAATCAGCATCAGCGTGATGACAACTGCTCTTGTAACACACTTCAAAGCCCTTATCTCGTAATCGTATGGCCCAATGAGCAAGACGGCCAGATGGGTCACGTAGTCCGGTGAGCCAACATAACAAGTGATGGTCGGTGACAACTGAGAATCGGCGTCCGTAGATATACGGGTGAAACTTGTGGACAGCGAAGACGACCGCAAGACATTCTTGCTCCGTCACCATGTAGTTGCGCTCAGGTTTACTTAAACAATGACTGGCATAGGCAACCACATGTTCTATGGTGTCATGCCGTTGAACCAAGACGTACAAGTTAGTACAAACTTGAGCTGCTTAAACGATGACTCGCATTCTGCAGACCATTGAAAAGGCACGTCCTTGTTGAGTAGGCATGCCAGGGGGTAAGCCAGGTTGGCAAATTTAGGCTCGAAGCGACAGAAGTACAAGCATAAGCCCAAGAAACTTCGCAACTCTCATTGTGACTGCGGTTGTTTGAAGCTGCTAACTGCCGCGACCTTTTGAGGGTCAGGCCTAATGCCGTGCTTGTCAACAAGATGACCAAGAACCAGAGTCTCATTTTTGCCGAAGAGACACTTCTTAGAATTCGAGGTGAGCGAAGCTCTTTCAAGAGATGTAAGAATGATGTCAAGATGGCGATTGTGCTCTTAAAATGTATGGCCAAAAATTATGTCATCAAGATAACATAGACAAATTTCCCACTTCAGTCCACACGGAATAGTATCCATGAAGCGCTCAAACGTGGCTGGGTCGTTACACAAGCCAAACGGCATTACAATGAATTCAAACAGACCGCATGGGGTTATAAAGCCTTATTTCTTCTTGTCATCCGAATGCATGGCAATTTTCCAATAACCAGACTTTAGATCCATGGAGAAGAAATACGAGGCAGAATGCAAACAGTCAATTACGTCATCGATCCTGGGAAGCGGGTATACATTCTTTTTGGTGATAGAGTTGAGATGTCGGTAATCCACACAGAATCTCCAAGAACCGTCTTCATTCCTTACAAGTATCACAGGTGCGACCCAAGGGATGCATGACTCCTCAATAACTTTCTTCTTTAGCATTCTTTCCACCTGTTGAGCAATGATTTTGCGCTCTGCAGTTGATACATGGTACGGTTTCTGCCGGACAGGATGAGCGGATCCTGTGTCAATCACGTGACGAGTACGTGACTCTGGCACATTAAATTGTTTGTTGCTCTGTGCAAAATCATAGACGGCGGCATGCTTGGCCAGGACGTGGACCAAAGCTCGGCGCTTCTCTGACGGCAACGACTTGTTGACCATACTCAGAAACTTGGCATCTGTATGGTGAGTTACAGCAACGCGGTCTACTTTTTCGTCGAACTCACGTTGTCTTCCTCATCTTCAAGGCGCCCCCGTATTGTAGCAATATGTTGATCATATAATTCATATGTTGATAGTCTGCGCTCGTGTCTATTTCCTTTCTGGTCCCGTCTTCCCGCAGTTCACCCAAAAAATACTATATTTGCGTTCTACTGAGATCACCTTTACCCTAAATTGGACGTGAATGAAAAAATTGTAATATTATTGGCGTCAATGTGACAATCATAAGCAACCTCTAGAAATCAGGCATCTTAGGATAAAAGTGTAAAAGTCTGCAGGTGTAATTACAGTTTTTACTCATTTTAAAGCCACTTTATTCAAATGAGACGTATTGTTAATCCAAGAACTTTGATTTCTGAGGGCAGAATGTCACAAGCAAAAATTGGCTGATATGAAGACATTGATGAGATATGAACAGCCGAAAGGAACCCTTGTCTAGTACACATACTACTGTCTATGCTAATGGGCAACAGTAAAAAATTATGCCATTGCCTTGGTTGCATGTTCATCACTAAGACATCCTGTGTGTGCAAAGAATATCTCTCTTTTGTTCACCATGGAACTTGGAAATGGGCAGACACTCATTCTTGTATTTTGCATGAAATTATTTTGCGTGTATGTCTGCTGTTAAGTAGGCAATAATTTTGCTCTGGATCATATCTCGTTCAATTTTAACATGCCATAGTTCAAACAAACCTGTGGCCCACAGGAACTTATGTCAATGCAAGTCAGCTGTACATGCCCAAAGACTTAATGACCTTTCAGCTACACGCTTTAGATATAGGCTTTACACGTCAATACAGTTAATACAATGCTCTGACAAGCAGTTTCATCTCTTCGTGAAACAATGACTTTCACCTCCTTTCCCAGAAAACTTTGATTATTTGTTGGTTACTTAGTCATACCCTATGAGATCGCACTTCTTAATGCACTTATTTTAGTAACTACACAGTTAGCTTTATCACAAGTTTACTTCAATATCTACAAGTTACTGCTTAATGCATTGTATACCTGTACTTTTTTGAGCAAGTCTGAGAGGCCTCTGAAGCTGCTCCTTTGAAGCCATTGGTTGTGTGGCGGCTGGAAAATGAGTCTAAGGAATCAAAACCTGAAAGATACATGTGCAGTGTGTTATTATAGCATGCACAGACAATAAGTTACATTCCAGAATGCAAGCTTCAACCGATTTGTAGTTTTTGGACAGGAATAAATGAAGTCCAACATTACACAATAATGGCTGACAGGGTTTCTAAATCTGCACTGTGGCCTATGGGGTCACTGTAATGGAAGCTTCCAGATCAATCTTGAGCACTTGGAATTCTTTAATGTGCACATAAATTTAAGTAAAAATTCAGACACTTAAGCTTCGCCTTTAAGAGTGGAACGCAATAGCATTCAAAGATCCCTGACTGCTTGGCAAGCTTCCTGGCAACTCCAGCTTTCTTTTTTCTTCAACCAGCTCTGCACACGGCTCCCGAGGAGGCGAGTGCCATCTGGATGGTGTTTTTGCAAGGAACCAGCCGGGGCACGCAGCTGTATGAATGGTAGAAATGCTGGAAAATGGGTTTGTGTTTGAGTTTTTGCCCCCCCCCCCCCCCCCGGGTAAGAGAATTATGTTTTCTCGTATACTCAAATTACAATCCGAAGCTATCATGTCTGTAGGTTCTGGTTAAGCCGTACTTTACGACTTTTCTGAAGCATTTTACTTTGAGATATTCAATTAGTTCACTAATGCCTCTGTGCCACGAGGAGGGCCTGCGTGGTCGGGGTGGTTTGGGATGATTTTCTCCAACCGCAGATGCCGACACTCACGCCAACGTCGGATTTTCTGCGACATGGGACCTTTAACGCTTTCGTATTCAAATTCTGCCATCTTACATGCTAGAAACTCAATTTTATTATAAGTTAGTCGTAGTGGGGGACTCAAGATTATTTTTTACAACCTGGGGGTTCCTTAACGTGCACCCTATACATATGATATATGGCCCCCGTCGAAATGCGGCCTCCACGAGACCTCGTGCTTAGCAGTGCAACGCCGTAGCCACCACTGCAGCTATAGATTTAATAAGCTTCAGGCATTTCTGAATTTCACTTCTAATAAGACACAGTCACACTGGCCTTGAATAGAAACCGTTATGCTTGGCAGCAAAACACCAGACTCACTGCACCCCTATAAGAGGTACTATGTTGTGAACGCTGCTTCGAAGGATTTGTTTTCGTAGCTGAATGTGACAACAGCTGTGCGCATGAAGTTGTTCCAACTTCTGATTTCTACTGCGTATGGCACGACACTGAAAAACCATAGAGGCCCTTGACTACGCTGAGACTGTGCAACAGCTTGCAGACATCTAAAATTTTTACAACTGTCACCACCAATAAGTAAGTCTGTAAAACAGGACTGTGTAAAGGCCATTCGCGAGCTTGCATATTTGTATTACTAGTGAAAGGCAGAGCTAGTTTGCACTGTTATATGCCATAGCAACGAAACACATTGAAAGCAGTAAAGAAATAGAGCTGCGAATGTTTGCTCATTAACTTTCGTTTGCTGTTAATAACTAATAAGAAAAGTCTTTCAAGTGTGATCCATCGCAATTTTGCTAAATACCATAATTCGGTTATACAGTTGTTTTTTTCTCCTCCTCCTCTCCCCCAACCCTTTAAGCTCGCTTAAATACGGTTGACACAGTACAACGGTCGTCATATCGCTAGACCTGATAGGGAGCGACCATAAACTCTATATTGGTTTAAAGAACCACGAACACCCATGTACAGAAACTCCGCTTCGCGACCAAGTTTACTGCCACTTTTGCTACTTCTAATGATTAGGTATAGCTGTAAGCTTCATGCCAATTATCCAGCACCTGCTGATCAACATGAGGCGAGAAAAAAGAGCATTTGAATGTTGTTACACATACTATGCGTTCCCCAGAAAAGCAAACGTTATTGTAGGCTGTACCTGCAGCACTGACAGCACAAAAAAAAAAAAAAAAAAAAAAATGCACTCACCACAGTATGCAGTGCTAGAAGCATGCGGATCTAATAAAACCTTGCGACACAATTTGGCCTCCGTTTCGGTAACGGAATTGATCTGCTACGGCATGTTATCAGTGCAGGGAACAAGCATCGATCGTAAGCAAAGTGCACGCAGCACTTTCCTAATGCGGAAGCGACAGAAAGCATCACAAGTACCCAACACGGACTTACCTAGTAAGCTGGTATCCATCACAGTATTTAACAACTGTGCCACTCACAGCTGCTTACTCATGACAACACAGTGCGAGTTAAATTCAAGCTATATCGCGGAGACCCTAGGTTGTAATGAATCAGCAGGTCATTGGTGGTCGACTTCAATCATGGGGTTTGTCTCACGCTGGATGGCTTGTACACAAACACCGTCGGGAAAGCAGTTGGTCAGTCATGTGATTTACAACTATTTGCACCACAACCCGTTGGCACGCCGAGTAACTTGTTTTCATAAAGAACACGCCAACACGTCGGTCAGCGAAAGTTATCCGATAATGCTACACGAAATAATACGGGACAGTTCAATATTCGGAAGACACAATCACAGCCGCCGTACTTTCACAACAAACGCAAGACTCCATGAAATATTGGTAGTCATTAGAGAAGGGAAACCATAGAATAAAGACCAACTTTAGAGAAGGGAAACTGTACCTTCCACAGTGGTACGAAAATAAGAAGCGGCAGCGCATGGAACTCACTGGGGATGGGAAAACGAGCGACGCGGCAGGCATCTAGTAAAGGAGGCATTGACCCGACAGATGGCGCTGCTCAAACAAAAAGCGGAAATTTTTTTTTTTTTTTTTTTTTAGTGCAAAATCCAATATGGCCGCGTTTTACCGGTCGCGTAGGCTGGTACGCGCCGCGCTCGCCCGGCTGCCGTTGCGGCATGCCTCAGTGCCTTGCCGCTTAGCTTGTGCGTTCTAATTGCCAGGAGACCAAAGAGCCTCCTACTGACGCCCATACAAACAAGCCACAAGTGAGTGAACAGGACGTACGATTTTATTGGTCGAAGACAAGCAGTGCACCTTCTCGTACAAGAGCACAAATAAAATTTGCATGTCGAGATACGCTGGAATTATTAACGCGAGCTCGTAAACCTTCGTCGTCGCACGTGGCGGTCTGGTAACGAGCGACAACCAGCAGTGCAAGCAGATTGGACAGTGTGTCCCGCCTGTTTGCACCGACGGTCGCCGTTGACGACGATAAACTTGCATTGCAAAGCAATCGGGTGACGCAGGCATCTGCTGCCGCACCCAACACAGCGACGTGGACTATCCGGCATTTTAGCGTTACCTCCTTTCCAACCTGCTGAGTTCCTTTGTTTTTTTGGGGCCGTTGCTGTGTCGCTCACAACTTTCTCTCAATGTGGACATGGGCAGTTTCGTGGCCATCACCATTTTGCAGCCACTGTTGCAGGCCTTTCCACCTGCGTGCTGGCCTCCGTTTTACGCCAAATTACGGCCGAGGTAGGCCGCAAGCACAATTTACCCACGACTGCAGCAGGAAAGGACGAACGGGGGAGTCTACGTCGCTGTGCGGACTGCAGGAGCAGGTGCTTACCTCGAGAGATTGCTTCCCAATGCAAGTGACCAGGCCGCCACATCCGAGGAATGGAACACGGCAACCATGACCCAAGTGGGACAGCTTTGAAACGAGACTGCAGTCAAATCGCTTCAGCACACCTCTAACATAAGGTTCACACTATACACAATACATTGGCCAACTGCCACATATGACAACAGTGATCATTCACGTACACTGGTTAGCTTACGCCACATTCAGCCGCCCGACTTTAGGCACAGTGCTTGCCTACGTCGCATGTGGCGGTCTGGTAACGAGCGACAACCAGCAGTGCAAGCAGATTGGACAGTGTGTCCCGCCTGTTTGCACCGCCGGTTACCGTTGACGACGATAAACTTGCATTGCGAAGAAATTGGGTGACGCAGGCATCTGCTGCCGCACCCAACACAGCTACGTGGACTACCCGGCATTTCAGCGTTACCTCCTTTCCAACCTGCTGAGTTCCTTTGTTTTTTCAGGGCCGTTGCTGTGTCGCTCACAACTTTCTCTCAATGTGGACATGGGCAGTTTCGTGGCCATCACCATTTTGCAGCCACTGTTGCAGGCCTTTCCACCTGCGTGCTGGCCTCCGTTTTACGCCAAATTACGGCCGAGGTAGGCCGCAAGCACAATTTGCCCACGACTGCAGCAGCAAAGGACGAACGGGGGAGTCTACGTCGCTGTGCGGACTGCAGGAGCAGGTGCTTACCTCGAGAGACTGCTTCCCAATGCAAGTGACCAGGCCGCCACATCCGAGGAATGGAACACGGCAACCATGACCCAAGTGGGACAGCTTTGAAACGAGACTGCAGTCAAATCACTTCAGCACACCTCTAACATAAGGTTCACACTAGACACAATACATTGGCCAACTGCCACATGACAACAGTGATCATTCACATACACTGGTTCGCTTACGCCACATTCAGCCGCCCGTAGGCACAGTGCTTGCCTACGTCGCACGTGGCGGTCTGGTAACGAGCGACAACCAGCAGCGCAATTAAGCAGATTGGACAGTGTGTCCCGCCTGTTTGCACCGACGGTCGCCGTTGACTACGATAAACTTGCATTGCGAAGCAATCGGGTGACGCAGGCATCTGCTGCCGCACCCAACACAGTGACGTGGACTACCCGGCATTTCAGCGTTACCTCCTTTCCAACCTGCTGAGTTCCTTTGTTTTTTCAGGGCCGTTGCTGTGTCGCTCACAACTTTCTCTCAATGTGGACATGGGCAGTTTCGTGGCCATCACCATTTTGCAGCCACTGTTGCAGGCCTTTCCATCTGCGTGCTGGCCTCCGTTTTACGCCAAATTACGGCCGAGGTAGGCCGCAAGCACAATTTGCCCACGACTACAGCAGGAAAGGACGAACGGGGCAGACCATAGTAGGGAAACTACTTAATACTTATATTGCTAGTGAAGCAGCGTCAGCGCATGCAACTTACGACGGAATACGACAGATGGCGATGCTCACGCAAAGCACTCTCAGGAGTGAAGCCGACGGGAGCGGACGTGTCGAGTCGAGGTGCCATTTCAGCGCAGCAGGAGCAGCGTGCATAAGAGATAAGTTTTGTTATTTTATATTTCACTTTTTGGTTTTTTTTTAGGAGGGTTAGCTTAGCCAAGCAATCTTTATAAATTATTTTAAGGCTTTCTCACTTTCTTGGTCTTCTCGCTTAGATAAAAGTAGGTAATTTTTTTTTTTTTCCCACATCTACACCTTGTTAGTACGAGATGATGGTTGGTACTAGGGGGAACCCACGCGTGCGTTGTTCTGAGTGCGAGCGTTCCTACGCGCTGGAAGAAACGCGGTTTAAGTCAGCACGCGAAGCGAATGGTGCAGATTTTATCTGTAGGATGTGTGTGCTAGGGTCGCGGCTAGACCGCCTAGAGCAAGACAAAGATAAGTTAGCTAAGCGGGTTGGAAAGCTAGAAAAGGAACTTGAAATCGAGCAGAAGCGGAGGAAGGAGGCAGAAGAAAAGCTAGCTAACGCAGAAATCCAGCTGAGCGCCACCATTCTGCAAAGCAATGATGAACGCATCGAGGCGAGCACCGCGAACGGAGCTGGCTCCGATGCGAGTGCAGAGACAGCCGAACCCGCCACGCCGGGAAGCAGTGGCGGAAACGTCAGTGATAATCACGAAGGGGATACCACTGACGCGGCCGGGGAAGAAAACAAAGCCAAGGGCAAGGATAAGAAAGGAGGGGAGGGCATTGTGACTTCGGGGGCAGCTTTCGGCGGTGAGGGGGAAGGAAAGCGTCGAGTTGTCTTTGTTGGGGATTCCAACATGCGTAAAGTAGAACCGGCGATAGCAGAGAGGGTAGGGGCAGACGAACGAGTCCAGGTTAGCGCGCTTCCCGGAAAGCCGATTAGAGAGGTGATAGCGAAGGCCAAGGAACGCATGTGGGACACAATGGAGGAGAGACACCTAGTGGTGATAATGGGCGGAGTGATTGACGTACTGAACGGACGAGGAGCAGGAATCACAAAGCAACTAGCCAAAGGGGTCACCGACCTGCGGAATGTTTCAAAAGAAGTACAAATCGCGGTGTGCACGGTGCCAGAGGTTGAAAGGCAGGGTTATAAAATTGAAAGGGCAGTTCTTGCAGTAAACAGGGAAATTTGGACTCTAGCTAAAGCAATGAATTTTACGGTCATTGACATCAACCGAGAAGTGCACCGAGCAGGCCGCGAAGGCGCTTTTGTGCGTGACGGGATACATTTTAGTGAAAGTGTAGCAACACCGGTCGGAAGTCGATTCGCGGCACGAGCTGTAGCTTTTTTAGGCGGGCCCCAGGCAATCAGGAAGCAGGATTGAGTATTGAACATAGCGAAACACCAGTAAAGGGCAGAATTAGGCGACCAGGAGTCAGGAAAAGACGCAGAAAGGATAAGAATAGAGAAGGTAAAATTTGCTACATTAACATGCAGGGTGGTCGTAAGCAGGAAAAATGGCTGGAAATTCAAACGCAACTGAATGATGAAGCGATAAGCGTGTACGCCTTGACCGAAACGCATCTACGAGATTTGGAGCAGCCGCCTGTTATTGACAACTTTGTATGGGAAGGGTGCAACAGAATGACTGGGTCAAGGAAAGGCGGAGGCGTAGGCGTACTAATTAGGCGAGGTCTGAAGTGGCGAAGGGTAAACGAGACATGTAAAGAGCATTTATGGATTAGTGGTACATGGCAAGGTAAAAAGACGTGGCTGGGAGTAGCTTACCTATGGACAGGTAGTGATAGCAGGGAAAAAAATAAGGAATTGGTCGATTGCATTAGAAGCGATATTAATGAGTTCAGTAACTCGGGCCAGGTGATATTAGTGGGAGATATGAACGCGCACATGGACGATTTAGACGAATATACTGATTACAACGGCTCTCTAGTGCTGGATTTGTGTGATGAACAGAACCTTATAGTAGTTAACAGGGAAAATAAGTGTCATGGACAGGTAACGTGGCAATGCGGAAACAGGCAGTCATGTATCGACTACGCCTTAGTCTCAGAAATGGTCTACGAACAACTGGAAGAAATGATAATAGACGAAAATGGAAAAAATAGCCTGGGAAGCGATCATAGACGTTTAGCATTAAAGTTTGGGAGAGATACCAGCGCAGAACATGAACCAATAGCCTCAGAGTTTTTAAAAATGAATGACGAGCAAATAACAGAGATCGCAAACAACATAGAGAAGAAAATTGAGGCTTTTCCTACAGCAGTCTGGGAATATAAGGAACTGGTGGAGGTTATGCAGCATGAAATAAGGCGGACACGGCAATACAATTGTTGGATTGGAAAGAGGAAACCACGTAAGTGGTGGAACAAGGAAATTAAACAAGCTATAGAAGAGCGTAAAGAGGCATCTAGGGTTCATCGAGAAGCCAAAAAGTTGGGATTACAAGAAGAAGAGGTGCTCCTTAGATGGAATACATACAGAGAAAAGAAAAGGGTTGCGAGTGAGCTCGTGCAAGAGAAAATTAAATGCGCAACTGAACGTTGGGTGCATAACATTCAAAAAAGAGACAAAGGCGCCCCAAAAAGATTCTGGAACCATATAAAAGCACTCGGAGCTCCAACTAGAAACTCGCAAACGGCTATAAGGGATGAAGACGGTAACATCTATGAAGGCGATGATGCGCTGCGGTACATCACAGACGTTATCAGGCATAACTTCGGTACGAGAAAAAGTGTAGTTCAGACAACAGATCCAGCAACAACAGAGAGGCTTGAGAGATCAAAATTCAGCATAGAAAGCTTCTATTGGAAAAAGGCAGCAGAAAATGTCCCTAACAACACGGCAGCAGGACCCGATGAAATCCCAATACAGCTAATCAAAAACCTCGGTCCAAAAAGCAAGGCACTGCTGACTAATGCCATAGAGCAAGTGATTAGAACAAAGAATATTCCCGTTGGATGGCGTGAAAGCAAGATGAATCTCATCTACAAAGGCAAAGGAGATAAGTATAAGACGAGCTCGTACAGGCCAGTTACAGTAACGTCGGTGATATATAGAATGGCAATGCAAGCCATAAAATTAGAACTGTCGAAGTGGGTGGAGGAAAACGGTGTATTGGGGGAACTACAGAATGGGTTCAGGCCAGGCAGACGCTTAGAAGACAATATGTTTGTACTAACTCAGTGCATAGAGATTTCAGTAGCTCAGAAAAGACCTTTATGGGTAGCATTTCTAGATATTAAAGGAGCTTATGACAACGTAGACAGGGAATTGTTGTGGGATATTCTTCAATACGAAGGCATAGATGACGATTTCGTGGAGCTGCTGAGGGAGATATATCGAGACAACCAAGTACAAGTGGCATGGGAAGGTCGAAAAGGAAATGAAATGGTGGGAATTCACCAAGGATTGAAGCAAGGATGCCCTCTGTCACCATTGTTGTTCACGCTTTACGTCAAGGGCATAGAAAGACGACTGGAAAACAGCGAATTAGGTTTTGATTTATCCTACATGCGTAATGGACAAATGGTGCAACAGAAGGTCCCTGGATTGATGTACGCAGACGACATTGTGCTACTAGCGGACAATAAAAAAGATTTACAGATACTTGCGAATATCTGTGGGAACGCAGCGACAAATCTAGGCCTTAAGTTTAGCACAGAGAAATCAGGGATTATGATCTTTAATGAACACACGAGTAACTTCGTGGTGTCAATTCAACAGCAAGTAATACCCATAGTGAAGCAATATAAGTACCTCGGCGTACACATAAACGAAGGAAAGAATTACTCAAGCAACCACCAAGATAATCTGAAAATAAAGGGGAAGCGGAATGCAGCATTAATGAAACACAGAGCACTGTGGGGCCACAATAAGTATGAGGTGGTGCGTGGAATCTGGAAAGGAGTAATGGTGCCAGCGCTAACATTCGCAAATGCCATTATATGCTTAAAATCGGATATATTGGCGGGTTTAGAAGTTAACCAAAGATCAGTAGGCCGGTTGGCTTTGGGAGCACACGGTAATACGACAAATGAGGCAGTGCATGGAGACATGGGTTGGGCCTCTTTTGAAGTCAGAGAAGCACAAAGCAAAATTAGTTTTGAAGAAAGGCTCAGGAACATGGATGAAAATAAATGGGCGGCTAAAGTGCACAAGTATCTCTACATGAAAAGCGTAGACACAGAATGGAGGAAGAGGTCAAGGAAGTTGGCAACCAAGTACAGGATAATCGAAACTGTAAATAGACAACCAGGGGTCATCAGAAAGAAAGTGAGAGAAATAGAGACCGTGAATTGGATGCAAAGAATGGAAACGAAAAGGACAATGGAGATTTACAAGAATGAGAAGAAAGAAATTAGAAGGGAAAATCTGTACGATAACACAAAGGGCAGTGCCTTGCTATTTGAGGCTCGAGCCGGTTGCCTAAGGACGAAAACATATCGGAACAAATATTCGGAACTAGATGAGACATGTGTATGCTGCAGTAAAGATCCAGAGACCACTCAGCACATCCTAATGGAATGCGACGGGATCCACCCAGCGAGAACCGTAGGTAACGTGCAACTCCCAGAAGCGCTTGGGTTTAAAGTGGAAGGAAACATAAACAGATCAGCCGTAGAGATCAGCAAGAGACGATTAGAGTACTGGTGGAAAAAAAGCAGGGAAAAGATGGATACGACTTGATCTCTTAAAATCATAGGCAGCGGTACAAGCTACATTTTTGAAAAAGGTATACAAAAATGCGAGATAAAGAACATGTGTAGTATACCTGATTAAATCAAGCAGGCTAGGTGACTATTTGTCGCCACCCCGTTTCAAAGGGGATGCCAATAAATCATCATCATCATCATTATTGGGGTTTAGGGACAGTGAAGGCAAAATAGACTTTAAGCGGGTAGAAATAACCAAACAGAGGTTATCTGATTGGTGGATAAAATCAAGGCAGGGGTGTAATCTCACCCACCACAAAGTACAAAATATGTTAATAGTCATGGCTAGGTGGCGTATGCCACCGCCCGATTTAAAGGGTTCAGCCTCATCCATCCATCGCTAGGGTGCCTCGATGCCAGCGCCGCCATTCAGGGTGGAGACAACCCCGCGGGCGCCGCCATATTGAATCACACGAGCTCGGACTCAGCTACGCTTGCGTTCATAAATAGTGTTACTCGCGGCGCACTTCCAAGTGCTTTGACTTGATCATGGATTTTTTTATCGCTATCGCATCTGCAAATCTTTATAACCAATAGCCGTTAACTCGTCGAAGGTCGAAGACGTAAATATATGGCGCCGGGAACATGCCCCCAAGTTGCCTAATTCAATCACATTTAATGTACCGTGTGTGTGTTTGAAATACGCACTATTTTTTTTTTTTGCGCTTCAATGCTTGGCATATAAGGTTTGCGACCCCCTGTGTGTGGAAGTTTTTCTTTTTCGCTGTTGTATTTTGGTTTACACGTCACGCCTCTTTTACCGTAGCCAGCCACTCGTGCACGGCGGTTTCCCTTGCGTTGCGCGTGCTCTTCGCGTTCGTTGCAATTATTTGACGATATCGACGCGCAATATTGCTTTTTTTGCCCACAAAACTGTGTGCTGACAGGATTAAGCTGGTGTAAAAATAACTGCGAGGTTTAGTTAGTGCTGTATAGAAAAATGTAACATAACTTATCTGTGTCAATCTTGCGTAGTACACACAAGAAACCAAACGATGCACAAAATACATTTACTTAGTAATGTCTAGTACAGTCAATCATGAAAGAGATATGTACATGAAAAATATGTACTGTGTGGCGCCTGAAGGTTATGTTGAAAGACGAGATTAAAAAAATCGCAAGGTAGGCTCGACACACACAATTGGGGATAGGGAAAGTTTTTTTTTTTAATTTATTCATTACATGGGCGGTTTCAAGTGAGTACATCAACCTTATTACACACAATATAAATCGAAAACAAGAATACAAACAAGAAAACGCAACTACGGGTAATATTAATCAAGATATCCAACCAGAATACATCAGCTACCATCGAATACGTCCAGGGGCGGATCCAGGTTTTTTCTGAGGGGGGGGGGGGGGGCAGCTTCTGTCAATGGTGATGATGATGATGATGATAGTAGCCTTTTCTTATTTACCGAAATTTACCGTTTTTCTTCACGATAAACCCGCGTTTTATACGGCTAAAGCAACACCTGTAGCCATCCGTGGTGGCTCAATCAGCTCAGGCGTTGAGCACGAGATCGCGGGATCAAATCCCGGCCGCGGCGGCAGCATTTCGATGGAGGCGAAATGCAAAAACGCCCGTGTTCTTGCGTTGTAGTACGTGCAGGTTAAAGAACCCCAGGTGGTCAAAATTAATCCGGAGCCTTCCACTACGGCGTGCCTCATAATCAGAACTGGTTTTGGCACGTAAAACCCCAGAAAGAGGAAGAATACCTGTAGCGAAGCCAGGTATCGGTTTCTCCGAGCTTATAGGAAAAGGACGTTACCCAATACAGTCATGTGCTTGGCGGCTGCGCCTGATAATACAGGGTGTTCAAAACTAAGCTTTATGGTTTTCTTAAATTTAGGCACTGGGAGGCACGCGAAGACCACCTGTGCAAATAAGTTATGTGGCTAGGGGGGCACAAAGTGAGGTGATAATTATCGCTGTGAGCAGCCCAATTAACTAAAATTGAACAATTATTTTTTGTTGACTGCAGTAAGTGGGTATGTTCGTATTGAAAACTTGGAGACAGTCGAGTTTCTACACAGTATCAATCGGAAGAATTATTCTAGCGTGTCCGTGCTCCGAGATATCAGACTCCAAATTTCAATTGTCGTACTGTGCAGAATAATCGAGAATAAAGACGCGACAATTCTCATGAATTCCCATGAATGATCATGAAGCTCAGTGACCCCTTCTGTGTAGGGATGGCGGTGCCATCTTCTCTCTTGAGTCGTGGTGGTGTGCTGACTAGAGGAACGTTCTTGAATACGGGCGTAACGCTCCGCTCCAACGCAGCAACCACTACGCTGGTTGTTTACGATATGCGAATCACCGCGTATGAAGACTCACGACGCCACCTACAAGAATAACGATGTGGCGTAGTAGGCGAGAGCGCGAGCCAGCGTCTTCATGTTTTGTTTCCCACGCGACGTTATCCTTTTACACAAGGCGCGCATCTGCTCCCGTTTCTCTAACCACGCGACGCCATTCTAGGCCCGTGCGCTGGCGTTGGCCGCTGACGTCACGCTCCCCCACTTCGCAGCCGCGGCTTCGCCCCGCTCTGCGAAAACGCCTACTCAGATAAACGAATCCGGCGGGCTTGAGCCTCCTGTGCTTAATGTACGACAATAAAACTGCCAAGTTGCAATGAAAAACTTGTAGGGTACGAACGGTACTGTGCTCGTACTGGATATTGTAAACGTGTAACTGTGATCACAATGAGTGCTACAGTTAAAAAAAAGTTGCCTATGCGTAGTTCTTAGTTTAGCTGTTAGTTGTTATTATTTATATATGAACACTTCAGCAAGAGATCTCTTTCATTAAGCAGGTTGGTCGCGGAACCGATGACAGCCAATGAGTCAACCGTTGACACCCCAAGGGAAAACTAAGTTAATCAGGCGCGAAGGCGCTATAGCGGACCTCGGCGTAAGGGACGCCCCTCGTTCATTCGACGCCACCGACGGGACGAGTAAGCACGGCAGGCGCCAGGAGGTTTAAGGTGTTCATGAGAAAAAATAACTACGGACACTTCGCGACACCACACTCCTACGGAATACAACTAAGCTTGTGAGCGAGCTAGCTTTATTTCCACATGGCTGGTATCAGTGGTACTCGCGAAAAATACTTTTGAAGAATGCTGGTGGCCATATTTTTTTTTCGACAGGGCCATCCCCCTGTCAGCGAGGGGGCGATGCCGAAATCTGAGGGGGGGGGGGGGGGGGTTCAGGACATCCGGACATCCCCCCTGGATCCGCGCCTGAATACGTCGCATCAGCCAAACACATCGATGGCGAGTACAGAACATCTTATAAATAACTATTAGAACACTGATAACTACATTGAAAAAATAAACAACACTGCATACATATTGCGTACAAAAACCGTAAATGAAACTAAGACAGTCAAATACAGATTAGCAATGTTTTTCACTTCGAAAATATAGTCCATGATGTTGTAGGGCTGTTGACTTTAACAAACGGCGCCAATCCTGTCGATTTCCCTCGTACTGGTCCTCTTCAAAGTGTTTCTAAGTACAAGTAAAACAACAAAAGTGATTATTGATAAGAAGAGTTGCCTTGTAAGTACAGAGAACCCATTACAGTGCTTAAAAATAAATTTTCGCAGAATTAATGCTGCATTACCTCGCTTCACACGTTTCGAAGAAATGCACAGGCTACAATAGACACCATGCCAGAAAGCGCCGAAACATTTTGGTCACATGATGCCCCTTAAGGTGAAGTGTGGGCGCCCAATCCGGATTAGTTTCGTCCATCAGTTGAGACGGTTTACCTGCAAATTAGCGAACATGCTAGTAGCTTAGGAAGGGGTATTGCGCGTACGAAAAGAAAATAAGATGCTCATAATCTCGGGAGGATATCGGCGGCGCGTTAAAATAGCACCCGAAAGTACCGCGATTGATTGTCAGAGTCATTACAAACAAAACAAGTTCATTCAAATTACTGCGATTGAAACTCTTACCTGTTATAAAGTGGCGACCACAGACGCGGACGTTGCTGAAGTTCTTCAAATCTTTCCTATTTATGCGAGCCAGCTAAACGCTCCGGCGATTTTCAGAGAGTACCTGCGTCTTCTTGCACTACCATGTTATCACTTTAGGCAAACAAAACATGCCGATGCCTGGCTCTCTGTAGGTCGGTTTCGCAGAAGTCTTGCTTCTGCTACGACAGCCAAACATTGCGCAAATCGGCATGGCTGTCGCGCTAAGTAAACGTAAAGCACATTAAAATGCACGCGCGCCAACTGCAGCACAACCACAACTAGCGCCTCCTCTATAGAGGAGGTATAGGCACCCTGCAATGCAGTTTGGCTGTACATGTCGCGCCACCTAGCAGCGGCGGTGAGCACCCGCGAGTAGGCCCTCACCGCCGTTTCACCTTGGTCCGTACAGCGCTCAGGCGCGCCTGAAAGCTTCCTTTTCAGATTTTTCAATGGATTCACCGCGACCACTCGGCAGCTCCTCCGTGAGAAATGTGAACAAAAATAACATGCGCATATACTGCTGCTTTAGGTATTTTCACAACCGCGAAGGGGATGTCGGCATCAAATTGTGCCGCTTTCCTTCAAGGCTGTGGGGAGAAACCCGGTGGCTGAAGGTGGATCGTCGTGGTTGGGGCCGTCAAGTAAGATTCGCTCTTGCGAAATTATGTTGAACTATGACGCAAACGCAAAAATGAAAAAAAAAAAAAACACAAGACAGCATCCATGAAAATGCACAATAAAGCGACAGCTGCATAAACACGCGTGATCTGATTCCCGCTGTTGTAAATTGGTTTGGATAATTGTTGAGCTATTCTCGCTCCAAAACAAATGCGCAGTGGTTGTTATGTGTCAAATCTAGCTTCGTAAGCGCTCCGCGTTGGACCTTTGTACGCACTGTAGTTCTTGTGCATTAATAAGCCAACGTGCAGCTCCTTTCTGCGCCTGGATCAAGACGCGACTGCTGAAACCGGGCTCATTCATGCTGACGTTTTCTCGCGTTTAGAACAACAGAACTAAGGCTGGAGTGCACCGCAGCACACATCGAGTATTCGCAAAATAGCACTTCTCTCGCGCACGCTAGCACACATTTGCTCAGATGTTGCTTAGTGTCAGCTGATTGCTCTCTGTTATGTTTCGGCGATGATGACCTCGCACACTAGAGCCCGAATGACAACACCAGAATATGCTCGAGGCACTTTGTCAACGGAGAAAAAAGCGCCATAAAGAATCATTCAAGTTACCTTCCAACTCGCCAAAACCTCGACAAATGTGATAAGCAAGGCACGCTCGAAGCATACTGAAGATACAAATGAAAGTTGAAAAACGTCTACGGCCGTATTTGCCCCCTTAAGCGGAATAAATTATTTATTTGTTCACTTACTTTGAGTTCGACTTCGTAAACGGTCTTTATTTGTCGTGATAAGAATTTTGCTGCGATGTCCGTCCTGTTTACTCTTTTTACACGAAATACATGGTTGTTGTCGTAAAGTTGACGTCCTTTCTCGAGTGACGGTGGTCGAAAATGGGCCTCCATGTTTTCAATTGCCTTAAAAACCACAGTTTAGAACGCCCGACTTGTTTCAAATGAGCGCCGCAGAAGCATGCCTTCGTAGAAGTGGCCGCCACAGAATTGGCCGCCTCGGTGTTTCGCGGAACTGACACGGCGGCGCTGACGGCTGAGCCGATCGCTGCGCCGCCTGACCATTGAAGGGAGCCCATAGAGGAGGCGTTGTCACAACGTAGCCGAGTCCGCCGGAAGGTGCCCAGCGATGGCGGTTGCGCACACCGGAAGTGAGAGTGGTGACGTGGCGTGACGTCCGTGAAAACTTCGCGATGATGATGATGATGATGATGATGATTTATTGGCATCCCCTTTGAAACGGGGT
The DNA here is from genome assembly GCF_013339745.2 of Dermacentor silvarum. Lineage (NCBI taxonomy): Eukaryota > Metazoa > Arthropoda > Arachnida > Ixodida > Ixodidae > Dermacentor > Dermacentor silvarum. The sequence goes on along the minus strand of NC_051159.1, from coordinate 187,856,359 downwards.
GGCGACAAATAGTCACCTAGCCTGCTTCGATTTAATCAGGTATACTACACATGTTCTTTATCTCGCATTTTTCTATACCTTTTTCAAAAATTTAGCTTGTACCGCTGCCTATGATTTTAAGAGATCAGGTCGTATCGATCTTTTCCCTGCTTTTTTTCCACCAGTACTCTAATCGTCTCTTGCTGATCTCTACGGCTGATCTGTTTATGTTTCCTTCCACTTTAAACCCAAGTGCTTCTGGGAGTTGCACGTTACCTACGGTTCTCGCTGGGTGGATCCCGTCGCATTCCATTAGGATGTGCTGAGTGGTCTCTGGATCTTTACTGCAGCATACACATGTCTCATCTAGTTCCGAATATTTGTTCCGATATGTTTTCGTCCTTAGGCAACCGGCTCGAGCCTCAAATAGCAAGGCACTGCCCTTTGTGTTATCGTACAGATTTTCCCTTCTAATTTCTTTCTTCTCATTCTTGTAAATCTCCATTGTCCTTTTCGTTTCCATTCTTTGCATCCAATTCACGGTCTCTATTTCTCTCACTTTCTTTCTGATGACCCCTGGTTGTCTATTTACAGTTTCGATTATCCTGTACTTGGTTGCCAACTTCCTTGACCTCTTCCTCCATTCTGTGTCCACGCTTTTCATGTAGAGATACTTGTGCACTTTAGCCGCCCATTTATTTTCATCCATGTTCCTGAGCCTTTCTTCAAAACTAATTTTGCTTTGTGCTTCTCTGACTTCAAAAGAGGCCCAACCCATGTCTCCATGCACTGCCTCATTTGTCGTATTACCGTGTGCTCCCAAAGCCAACCGGCCTACTGATCTTTGGTTAACTTCTAAACCCGCCAATATATCCGATTTTAAGCATATAATGGCATTTGCGAATGTTAGCGCTGGCACCATTACTCCTTTCCAGATTCCACGCACCACCTCATACTTATTGTGGCCCCACAGTGCTCTGTGTTTCATTAATGCTGCATTCCGCTTCCCCTTTATTTTCAGATTATCTTGGTGGTTGCTTGAGTGATTCTTTCCTTCGTTTATGTGTACGCCGAGGTACTTATATTGCTTCACTATGGGTATTACTTGCTGTTGAATTGACACCACGAAGTTACTCGTGTGTTCATTAAAGATCATAATCCCTGATTTCTCTGTGCTAAACTTAAGGCCTAGATTTGTCGCTGCGTTCCCACAGATATTCGCAAGTATCTGTATATCTTTTTTATTGTCCGCTAGTAGCACAATGTCGTCTGCGTACATCAGTCCAGGGACCTTTTGTTGCACCATTTGTCCATTACGCATGTAGGATAAATCAAAACCTAATTCGCTGTTTTCCAGTCGTCTTTCTATGCCCTTGACGTAAAGCGTGAACAACAATGGTGACAGAGGGCATCCTTGCTTCAATCCTTGGTGAATTCCCACCATTTCATTTCCTTTTCGACCTTCCCATGCCACTTGTACTTGGGTGTCTCGATATATCTCCCTCAGCAGCTCCACGAAATCGTCATCTATGCCTTCGTATTGAAGAATATCCCACAACAATTCCCTGTCTACGTTGTCATAAGCTCCTTTAATATCTAGAAATGCTACCCATAAAGGTCTTTTCTGAGCTACTGAAATCTCTATGCACTGAGTTAGTACAAACATATTGTCTTCTAAGCGTCTGCCTGGCCTGAACCCATTCTGTAGTTCCCCCAATACACCGTTTTCCTCCACCCACTTCGACAGTTCTAATTTTATGGCTTGCATTGCCATTCTATATATCACCGACGTTACTGTAACTGGCCTGTACGAGCTCGTCTTATCCTTATCTCCTTTGCCTTTGTAGATGAGATTCATCTTGCTTTCACGCCATCCAACGGGAATATTCTTTGTTCTAATCACTTGCTCTATGGCATTAGTCAGCAGTGCCTTGCTTTTTGGACCGAGGTTTTTGATTAGCTGTATTGGGATTTCATCGGGTCCTGCTGCCGTGTTGTTAGGGACATTTTCTGCTGCCTTTTTCCAATAGAAGCTTTCTATGCTGAATTTTGATCTCTCAAGCCTCTCTGTTGTTGCTGGATCTGTTGTCTGAACTACACTTTTTTCTCGTACCGAAGTTATGCCTGATAACGTCTGTGATGTACCGCAGCGCATCATCGCCTTCATAGATGTTACCGTCTTCATCCCTTATAGCCGTTTGCGAGTTTCTAGTTGGAGCTCCGAGTGCTTTTATATGGTTCCAGAATCTTTTTGGGGCGCCTTTGTCTCTTTTTTGAATGTTATGCACCCAACGTTCACTTGCGCATTTAATTTTCTCTTGCACGAGCTCACTCGCAACCCTTTTCTTTTCTCTGTATGTATTCCATCTAAGGAGCACCTCTTCTTCTTGTAATCCCAACTTTTTGGCTTCTCGATGAACCCTAGATGCCTCTTTACGCTCTTCTATAGCTTGTTTAATTTCCTTGTTCCACCACTTACGTGGTTTCCTCTTTCCAATCCAACAATTGTATTGCCGTGTCCGCCTTATTTCATGCTGCATAACCTCCACCAGTTCCTTATATTCCCAGACTGCTGTAGGAAAAGCCTCAATTTTCTTCTCTATGTTGTTTGCGATCTCTGTTATTTGCTCGCCATTCATTTTTAAAAACTCTGAGGCTATTGGTTCATGTTCTGCGCTGGTATCTCTCCCAAACTTTAATGCTAAACGTCTATGATCGCTTCCCAGGCTATTTTTAACACGAAAGTGTTTTATGCCGGGGTCCACCAAGACTTCACTGACGTATTTCCGTCACGGAAATACGTCAGCTTACAATGTACACGGACATAATACAAAGAAAGAAACCAGAAGAAAAAGTTGCACAAACATGCAAAATTTGGAAATCGAACCCACGACCTCTCGGTCCGCGACGATAGATCGCCGAGCGTTTAACCCATTGCGCCACAAACGCATTTGCAGAGAGCTACACAGACGCGCCTTATATATCTAACACTCCTCCGTGTACCCGCGCTCTTGCTCGGGGCGGTGCCGCCGCCTACGAGCAGAAAAGAGAAGTACTGCATTATGACACTAACGCGCACCGACAGTGAACGCTTCGGTGGTCTCAGCACTACGACGCCTCGATGCCAGCATTCGAAGGGACGCTGGCATCAAGACGCACTACCAACGCCACCTAGGTGGCGTTCACCGTACTCAGCACAGCGGAGCGTGGCCTCCGCAATTAGCTCTGAAAATGTTTCTGAAGTTGATCGCGGAGGCTGCAATTACGACGCGCTGTACGCGCTGATTTGACTCGGTGACGATTCAGTTACGTGCTTTGTCTTGCGCGTTGTATTAGTGTGTCAGTTACGTGCTTCGTCTTTCGCGTTGTGCTAGCGTGTGCAGCGTAGTGCAGCTTCCATATGCACGACGGTTGCTCATGGTCATCGACGCTGGTAGTCGTGATGGAGGAGACGTGCCACCAGGCGTCAGCGTGGGTGCATCAACGCCTAAGGGCGCTTTAGCCACAAAACACCAATAGACATTATATATCAATGTGCAATAAACATTACACTACTTCTGTGAAGACACGTTTCACTTTCGTGTTCTATACCGATTCCTATATAAGAGGGATCAACCACATTTTTTTTCCATTTTCGTCTATTATCATTTGTTCCAGTTGTTCGTAGACCATTTCTGAGACTAAGGCGTAGTCGATACATGACTGCCTGTTTCCGCATTTCCACGTTACCTGTCCATGACACTTATTTTCCCTGTTAACTACTATAAGGTTCTGTTCATCACACAAATCCAGCACTAGAGAGCCGTTGTAATCAGTATATCCGTCTAAATCGTCCATGTGCGCGTTCATATCTCCCACTAATATCACCTGGCCCGTGTTACTGAACTCATTAATATCGCTTCTAATGCAATCGACCAATTCCTTATTTTTTTCCCTGCTATCACTACCTGTCCATAGGTAAGCTACTCCCAGCCACGTCTTTTTACCTTGCCATGTACCACTAATCCATAAATGCTCTTTACATGTCTCGTTTACCCTTCGCCACTTCAGACCTCGCCTAATTAGTACGCCTACGCCTCCGCCTTTCCTTGACCCGGTCATTCTGTTGCACCCTTCCCATACAAAGTTGTCAATAACAGGCGGCTGCTCCAAATCTCGTAGATGCGTTTCGGTCAAGGCGTACACGCTTATCGCTTCATCATTCAGTTGCGTTTGAATTTCCAGCCATTTTTCCTGCTTACGACCACCCTGCATGTTAATGTAGCAAATTTTACCTTCTCTATTCTTATCCTTTCTGCGTCTTTTCCTGACTCCTGGTCGCCTAATTCTGCCCTTTACTGGTGTTTCGCTATGTTCAATACTCAATCCTGCTTCCTGATTGCCTGGGGCCCGCCTAAAAAAGCTACAGCTCGTGCCGCGAATCGACTTCCGACCGGTGTTGCTACACTTTCACTAAAATGTATCCCGTCACGCACAAAAGCGCCTTCGCGGCCTGCTCGGTGCACTTCTCGGTTGATGTCAATGACCGTAAAATTCATTGCTTTAGCTAGAGTCCAAATTTCCCTGTTTACTGCAAGAACTGCCCTTTCAATTTTATAACCCTGCCTTTCAACCTCTGGCACCGTGCACACCGCGATTTGTACTTCTTTTGAAACATTCCGCAGGTCGGTGACCCCTTTGGCTATTTGCTTTGTGATTCCTGCTCCTCGTCCGTTCAGTACGTCAATCACTCCGCCCATTATCACCACTAGGTGTCTCTCCTCCATTGTGTCCCACATGCGTTCCTTGGCCTTCGCTATCACCTCTCTAATCGGCTTTCCGGGAAGCGCGCTAACCTGGACTCGTTCGTCTGCCCCTACCCTCTCTGCTATCGCCGGTTCTACTTTACGCATGTTGGAATCCCCAACAAAGACAACTCGACGCTTTCCTTCCCCCTCACCGCCGAAAGCTGCCCCCGAAGTCACAATGCCCTCCCCTCCTTTCTTATCCTTGCCCTTGGCTTTGTTTTCTTCCCCGGCCGCGTCAGTGGTATCCCCTTCGTGATTATCACTGACGTTTCCGCCACTGCTTCCCGGCGTGGCGGGTTCGGCTGTCTCTGCACTCGCATCGGAGCCAGCTCCGTTCGCGGTGCTCGCCTCGATGGGTTCATCATTGCTTTGCAGAATGGTGGCGCTCAGCTGGATTTCTGCGTTAGCTAGCTTTTCTTCTGCCTCCTTCCTCCGCTTCTGCTCGATTTCAAGTTCCTTTTCTAGCTTTCCAACCCGCTTAGCTAACTTATCTTTGTCTTGCTCTAGGCGGTCTAGCCGCGACCCTAGCACACACATCCTACAGATAAAATCTGCACCATTCGCTTCGCGTGCTGACTTAAACCGCGTTTCTTTCAGCGCGTAGGAACGCTCGCACTCAGAACAACGCACGCGTGGGTTCCCCCTAGTACCAACCATCATCTCGTACTAACAAGGCGTAGATGTGGGAAAAAAATTTTTTTTACCTACTTTTATCTAAGCGAGAAGACCAAGAAAGTGAGAAAGCTTTAAAATAATTTATAAAGATTGCTTGGCTAAGCTAACCCTCCTAAAAAAACCAAAAAGTGAAATATAAAATAACAAAACTTATCTCTTTGGCACGCTGCTCCTGCTGCGCTGAAATGGCACCTCGACTCGACACGTCCGCTCCCGTCGGCTTCACTCGCGACTACAGCAATTCATGCGACACCTAGCGGCGAGCGCCGGAAACCTCGTACGGAGGTCGGAGCGTCGAGTGTATTCTAGTACACTCTAACTGTAGCATAGAGTGTACTAGAATATGGTCGAGTGGGACGAGCGGCTGGGGCGGCGCATGCTTTGCAGTGAGGCGCCCGACGTGGAAAAATACTGGGGCGGCACTGCGGTCGAAGTGGATTGGGCCGCATCAAGGTCGCGCCGTTGGAAACTGCTGGCGATACTGCTCGGCAGGGTCATTCGTACTACTTCGCGCGCTAGTATTTGCGTTCAGACCGATCAAATGGGGTTCATAATTGCATATGACATATATTTATGCCTTAAGAATAAATTCCTTTCCTTTTATATATTTTTTATTATTTTTTAATGCCGCTCGGTGATTGCGCGTGCATTGCGGCCGCAGTGTCGGCTTTCATTCTATATACTATGTTATTGTACGGTTCCCTTTGGAGAAAAAATAGTTTTCTCGTTCTTCAAGCAGTATGTATCTCTCGTGTGTATTGTTGCGCATATAGTTTTCTATCAGTAGGTCTTTTGCGAAACGCAGACGAAGCAACATATGTAACCTTCCTGCTTGCCGCTTCAAACAAGTAAAGCATATCTGCCCTCCGGCGCCTTGTACTTAGATTTACGGGTAGCATTGGTATATATATAAAAAAGAGTAAACTGCAGTGCAACATTCCAATCAAGTTTCCGCCTTTTTCGTGTAACAGAATGCGGAGTAATTGGTACGGAGTCATTTATTGCAGTCGGACCTCGTGCGCCGAAAACGGTTTTAGTTAGCCATTCTATATGCTAACTTTTCGCCGTAAGCCGTACGCAGATTTTTTTTTTCAGTCGATACTTCAAAAAAAGAAAGAAAGAAAGCATGCGCGGTAGCCTAATTAGTGCCTATATCGTGGATACGGCGTTGCGCTGCTAATTCTGGAGCTCGCGGGTTCAGTCCAGGTCGCGGAATTCGATGGGAACGAAATGGAAAAATTGCCCGCCAATCCACCCTGTGAAGGTGGTTGGAAAGCGAAGCTTCTTACGCCACCCTCACGGTGACTGCGGCGCACTTGATATTTCACACAATACAACGTAACTTTAACCGCGGACTTTATTATTATTTACTTCACAACAATGTTCACTACTGCCTTATGATCGGTGTGATATACACTCAAATTTTCAGTTTTCACTGTAGTTACATTCTTTGCCAAGGTTAAATCAATGCACGTTCCGCGAATGCACGTTCTGCCGTCTTTGCTTTCCGTGGTCTACCCATAGTGGGGTAGTCTAGAAAATAAACCAAAGCAGTTACTAGGCTGGAAGGGTTTCGAATGACGTCATACCTCTTTCAAGCAGCTCTGCATAAGCTTTGCAACAGCTGCAATCTAATCTTACGGACCGCGCCGAGCCTGTTTCCGTTGTTTGCCCGCAGCCCTTATCATCCATCATGTTGGCTCATCACTTTGAAGCTTGTTCGTGTGGTTTTTCTTGCGAAAACGAGTGCTTAGTTGTACGCTGAATGCCTGAATTCAAGTAAGCTATACTGCTATACCTGCAATTGTTAGCGGTTCGTCGGGATCGTTTTTTGCTTACAACGACGGACACGACAGAACCCTTGGCTGGTAGAGGTACAAAGCTTCGCTTTAAAAAGACTCGTGTACTTCTATTTAGGTGCGCGTTAAAGAACCCCAGGTGGCAAAAACTAAGCCGGGTGCCTCATAATCATATCGTGGTTTTGCCACGTAAAACCCAAGAATTTGCTTATATTAAAAAAAGAAAAAAGCAGGTGGCTGCGTTCTTCGGCTTATTTCTGGGGTGTAAACAACATAAATTATTCTCGAGTCTGATTTCCGAGAAAAACATGTTACGCTTATCCTATATTTCATGCGTAAATGTAATGCCGTTCCCAAATGTGTGACCGCTCAACTCTGCAGCTTGTATATTATAAACGGCTGCGTTCAGTTATCCGGTGCACTATCATAACGACTATAATGAAACAATTAAAGGAACCACATGTCTCACATACACGTAGAGATACGTGCAGATCTGTTGCGTTTGCTGAAGAAGATAAGTGTGGTACCCCATGGGGCACTCAGCTTTAATGGGTTGCAAACATGGTGAGACTGTCAAAAATTCTTGCCCGAGTCAAGTTAGCAGATTTACAGGCTGCCCCAAAACGGGGCGTTTATATTGAATGAGAGCGAGGAACTTGTTAATCAGGACTTATTAATACCCGGCCGTCCGTTAATTCTCTCAGGAACTGCGCCTCTGCGCAACAGGCACGACTCTCCGCCAGTAAAATCATTCGGAATAACAGTCCTCACTTGCATGCAGTCAATCACCTTTGAGATTTCAATAGTGCTGTTTTGCGTTACATTCGAACGGAAATGACTATTCGGCGTCGTACAGTATAATAATAACACTTGCACACACACACACACACACACACACACACACACACACACACACACACACACACACACACACACACACACACACACACACACACACACACACACACACACACACACACACACACACACACACACGCGCACGCACGCACGCACACACACACACACACACACACACACGCACGCATATATATATAAGATGGTTTTGCCTGCTGTGAATATTATTTCTGCGGATGAGAGTTTTATTTCCAGTATTCACTAATAAGTGTGTTTGTTAGTCCAAACACGTGCGCTTATTCCCGGTCGGGAGTTCTCACTTTTTCAATTATTGCATTTAGAATATTTTTTTTTCTTACATATATATATCGTAAATATATATGTCTATGTACCGTTTGATTTAATTACCTAGAAATACATTGTTCATTCTTCGCGCCACGCATTTAATAAACCTGGTTTATTTCAGTCTAATATTGTTTTCTTCGATCATTGTCCCTGATCAATATCCACCAACAAGAAGCGCGTGTAAAATGACACGATATCAATAATAAAATTTTCTTACGGTAGCCATCATGGTGCGGAGATACCAGTTACTTTTAGAGGACAGTGGTAAAAACAGCAGTTCACCTGGCTAAACTACATTTGGCACAATCCTTCAAGAGCCATGGGCGCACCAAAGCAACTAAAACATTAAAAAAATGTACTGCACAGAGCAGTAGCGCACCCAGGATCTCTGCCAGGGGGGGGTTGACAGTTTGCCAATACCATCCAAACAGCACTAATTTCAATTTCTTAACGGGAAATTGTCAAAAAATGCGCTTTTTGCGGGTGTGCAGACGATTGCGCGTCTTACATCTTAGTTGCAGTACTCAAATGCGCAAGGAAAGAAAAAGGGGTTAAACAAAAGGGGGGGTTAGGTCGGCCTCAGGGGGGGGTTACAACCCCCAAATCCCCCCCCCCCCCCCCCCCCCGTCGGTGCGCCACTGGCACAGAGGTTCTGCGAGAAAAACTGGGCGTGCGCCAGCGTCCGCGTAGCGAACGCACGACGCGCTTGACAACGACAGCAATATTGAAGACATCGCGTTGTATAATCTATACCTCAAATATATATGTTTGGCAAAATGGTGTAAACATAAAGTTGCAGTGGAAATAAAGCGCTATTTTAAGAGCGTACTATGTGCAATCGTCCTCGGCGCCCGCAGCGAAAGTACGTTGAATATGCCGCGGAGCGCGTCTCCGCCCCAATCCAGTTCGCTCGCAGCGCCCTCGCACTATTTTTCCACACGCGGCGCCTCAGTGGCAGAGCGCCGTTCGGCCCACTCGACCATTGTCTAGTACACTCTACTGTAGCATGTACTAGTACTAGAGTGTACTAGATTGGGGGAGTGGGTCCAACGAGGGCTCTGCGCTGAGGCATTTTTTATTGAAAATCCAGGTGGCGCCACCGTCACTTTCTCCCGAATGAGCGGCCCCGCTCGCCGGCCGGACGCTTGTCGCGTCGGAGACCTTACCGCAGCTGCATGGAGCTTTGACAGGTGAATACTCGGTGGCGGTAACACTGAGAATATTCCCCACCGATCTATTGTAAATAAAATGGAAAAAGAGCGGCGGAAAGAACGCAAACGACGCACCAACGACGGTGCGTCGAGCAGACGACAGCTACTCAGCCCGCGAGCTTGCCTCAGCCAATGAGCGCTGCCGAAACAGCCGGAGCCAGCGTTTATTGGCTGGAGATTCAGAAGAAGGCGACGGCAGCGCCGCCAGATTTTCCGTGTTTTTTGCTTCACCCTCGCCGCTTGCTCAGGCGTCCGCTGGACCCACTCCCCATTCTAGTACACTCTACTAGTACAGTGGCTAGAATACTAGCCACTGTAGTACTAGTACACTCTACTGTAGCCTCACTGTAGTATAACCGCCATGTTGCACAGTGTAGCCAGACGCGGCCAGTTTTCGCAGCGCCCCCTGCAGTTCATTGGAGTTGCGATATGGTGACGTGTTTCCTGTTGCCAGTTTTTGCCGAGTGTCCCCTCTTGTTGAATTTCTTTGCCAATTTCTTTCTCTATGGTGTGAGCTTCAGCTCTAAACATAGCCATACTCGGAAACCAGGTCAAGCAACCCTGAGAGCCGTCGGATGTTTTCCGGAAGAGCTTTATTCTATGGAAGGAACGGGGAGCCGGAGTTTTTTCGGCCTCAGACAATGAACCCAGTTTGTAATTCTGCCAATTAAACGTTTTCCAAACTTCCCGCCCGCTTCCTCCGCTCACACATGGCGCAGTCGACATCCGCAACCTGCCACAGCCACTTCGCCGCTTCGCCCGCCAAGTAAGCCGCCGTGCCCTCGACTGAGCGCTTTTGAACGCCAAACCATTCCTAAGCCTACCCAACCCGGCGTGTCAACAACGATGTCGTTCATCAACTGGCGTGTTGCCACCGCAGAAGACCTCGCCACCGCGAATGCACAGTTGATTAAAACTGAGCTGCAACGCCGGAACCTCTCTACAACCGGCAACAAGGAGGAACTAATCGACCGACATTTGGTTGATAACGCGAAAGACCTACCGCCAAACCACGAACCCGCGCCATGCGTGCCCGCAATTTCAACGTCGTTTCCGACCATGCCAGTGCCTACGACGTCATTCCCAGCCATGCCAGCCTTCGCGTCAGACCCAGCAGAGAACATGCAGCGCATGGCAGCTTTTCTTCACCAGAACATGGCCATTATGATGACCACGATAGCAAGTCACGCGAACCCAGTGCACGTGACAACGCTACCAGACCTCTCAGCTTCGCTGCCTACCTTCAACGGAAGTGGCGCCCCTACTTTCAAGCACTGGATAGAAGAGCTCGAACCAGTAGCGCACCGACGGGGGGGGGGGGGGGGATTCGGGGGTTGTAACCCCCCCCCCTTTTGTTGAACCCCTTTTCTTTCCTTACGCATTTGAGTACTGCAACTAAGATGTAAACTGCGCAATCGTCTGCACACTCGCAAAAAGCGCATTTTTTTGACAATTTCCCGTGAAGATGGTATTGGCAAACTGTCAGCCCCCCGCCCCCCCGGCAGAGATCCTGGGTGCGCTACTGGCTCGAGCGCATTCAACGACTTGCACGATGGGAAGACCCAACTCTCCTCGCCATTGCGCAAGGGAAGCTACGTGGAGTCGCAGCAGACTGGCATGCCTCAACAGGGCGACAGCTTACCACATGGACCACCTGGAAGGCCGGACTCCAAGAACAATTCGGCGAGCAACTTTCCATGATACAGTGGCAACAGAAGGTCACAGCCCTCACACAAAAAGCCGAAGAGAGCCTGCAGCAGTACACCTTTGCAAAGGTCAAGATCATGTCACGTTGTCCAGTTCCCATTACTGACAAGGAACTCATCGAATACCTCGTTAAAGGCATTCGTGACGACCAGGTAGCCACATCCATCGCTGTTCAGCGACCCCGTACCGTGGACGACTTCCTTAGCATTGCATCCGAAGTTGATAGAGCATTGGACCACAGGGCCCGCCTGATCCGATCTCCACAGCCAGCAGAGCAATTCGCAAGGCAGCCGGGACGCCGCCAGCTCCAGAGTGCTACTGCCAGAACTGACAGTACTGTGAACTCCTCACAGACTGCTCGACCATCTGTGTTCCAGCACACCACACGCATGACACAGCCTTCTCGTATTAACAGCCTACCACCTGCGGACCAAGGGTCGAGGTACGAAGCCATTTCAGCTAAGTATGGTGCCCCAGCATACAGAAGAGGGCACACCACATGCATGACACAGCCTTCTCGTATTAACAGCCTACCACCTGCAGACCAAGAGTCGAGGTACGAAGCCATTTAAGCTAAGTATGGTGCCCCAGCATACAGAAGAGGACAAGACTTGAAAGATGCGGTGTGCTACAACTGTCAAGAGAAGGGTCACCTAGCAAGTAAATGTACTACACCAAAGCAACCTTTGGGTAACAACAAGCCGACAGTCCCCAAAGCACCAACAGCCTGTGTTGGCCGTGTCGATGACACCCTGTATGGATCCAAGTTCAGATGTGCCGTTGCTACTGCTCACGTCGAAGGACTGGGAGAGATCAGTGCTTTCCCAGACAGCGGCTCAAACGTCACCATTCTTGCAGCAAGCTTAGCATCAAACCTCAACATTGGACCGTGGACCAAGCCACCTTTGCTTGTCGTCGGCGGAAGCTCCGTCATGCCAGAAGGATCTGTCTTTTTGAGGATCACCATTGGACCTCTATCCACAGTTGTTGAAGCAGCCATCCTTGAATGGAATGCCCTTCCCCTCATTCTAGGAGAGGATTGGTTTTGCGCAAGTCAAGCTGAACTCCACTTCAAACCTCCGAAGCTGCCTCTGATCTGCCAGCCATCTACCAATGTTGTCGTGCAGTGCAAAGAAGAACTATTGCCAAGAATGTCAAATGCAGTAATTTTGACATCTGCATTGTCACGTTTTGATCCCTCACAGCCCTCGATAGAGCCACTTCAATTTGAGTACGAGCCAGACGGGAATGAACCCTTGTGGAGCCAGCTCAACAGGGCAGCCCTAGTTCAACTGGAAACAACATGCCCCACAAGCCCCCTCCAAACAAGTTCTTCCAGCCCGTTGCCTTCAGACCCACTTGCTAACGTCCCTGACGATCCCCTGACTGACATCTGCCTCGGAGCTCAGCTCAATCCTGAAGAACAAGCAGCCGTGAAGCGCATTGTACAACGTCGTGCTGGTCTTTTCAGCACAAGCCCCGAAGACATCGGTCTCTATGAAGGCATCGAACACGAGATCAAGCTGGTGCCTGATGCCAAGCCCTACGGTCGACAGCCGTACCATTACACAGCCAGTGATAGACAATTCCTCGAGCGTCAGACAGCGACTCTGCTTGAGAGTGACATCATCCGACCATCCTATGGCCCATGGGGCTTCCCAGCAGTGGTAGTGACGCAAAACGACAAAAAGAGGCTGTGCGTGAATTACATACCTCTGGACCATATGACAGTGAATGTCTCGCAGCCACTTCCCCGGGCTGACGACATTTTTGATGACCTTGCTGGCAGCTCCCTGTTTGCGGTCTTGGATTTGTGCTGTTATGATCGGCTTGGAACTGCACCTGTCAAATGTGGGAATCAAGCTCGAGCGCCTTTCCCGTGACGAGATAATCCTCTTTCATCCCTGAGAGAGCGTCTGACCTCTACGGAGCAGACGAAAACAGCGAGCTACCAAGAAGGAAGACCTGAGGGAGAGGAGGTCGCCAACTTGACCGCCCGACAGAGGTCTGACACTTCCACAAGTTCCCCGAAGGAGTCATCGGCAGGTTATGCCTGGAATCTGTATCTCTCCAATGTGGGAAGCAAGCCCCAGCGCTTTTCCCGTGACGAGATAATCCCCTTCAGCCCCGAGAGAGCTCTCACCTCTACGGAGCAGACGAAAACGGCGAGCTACCAAGAAGGAGGACCCGAGGGCGAGGAGGTCGTCAACTTGACCACCGGAGAGAGGACTTCCCCGAAGGAAATGCCGGCCACCACGAGGGGATTTAAGGCCGTCCTGGCCCCCGTGTTAATCAGAACCGCTCGAGACTCGGATAGAGTCAAAACCATGTACCAATGAAGTGAATACAATCTTTTCTATTTTTCATCATCACGATGCCCGCCTTCATCGTCGTCTCCTGATTCCTGTGGTGACGACCGTCACCTCACCCGGTCGAGATTATATCACTGTGCATACTGGCAAATCAGAGTGAAAGAGGAAGACCAGGAGAAAACCACATTCATCACACACCAGGGTACTTTCAAATGGACGCGAATGCCTTTCGGGTTGAAGAATGCACCATCCACCTTTCAAAAGGCAATGCACAAAATATTTTCTCAGCTAAAGCCTCGACAGTCCAAGTCAGGTGTACGCACATACCTGGACGACATCATCATCTTCGCCAACACCTTGTCGGAGTTCATAGATCTTCTGGAGGAGATTTTAACTCTCCTGCAGCGGGCCGGCTTCAAGGTTTCCCTGAAGAAGTGCAGGTTTGCTGTTTCGTCGGTGAAGTTTCTCGGATTTCTGATCTCGGAACAAGGCAAGCAACCAGACCCCTCAAAGATTGAAGCACTCCTGCAAATACCGGTGCCAAAAACTCTTGGCTCCAAACAGCCAATTTCTACAGACGCTTCATACGTGACTTTTCGAAGATTGCTGCACCTCTCCAAGCCGCCATTCGGTCTGTTGTGTTTGAGTGGACACCCGAGTGCCAACGAGCCTTCGACACTATTCGCTCTGCACTAACATCAGCACCAATACTAGACCATTTTGACGCTGATGCAGCTACGACAGTTGCCACAGACGCATCTGCTACAGCCTTTGGGACAGTGCTCACCCAAAAGAAAGACGGCAAAGAGACTGTGATCGAGTATGCCAGCCGATTGCTCACAGAACCTGAGCGTAAACTACACAGCAACGTTTGGGGAGCTTTGGCCGTGCATTAGGCCATTACAGCGAAGTATCGTCATTACCTACTCGGACGACGGTTCCATCTTCTGACAGACAACTGGTCTCAGTCGCCTGCTTGACGACAAATTTTTAACCGTCTCGACGCTTCACAGGAATGCTACTCGAACTAGCAGAGTTTGACTTCTCTGTTGAACATCGACCAGGACGCCAGAACCATGTGGCTGACATGCTTTCACGTTACTCGTGCGCCACAGTGTCTCAAGTCCACACCCTCATCACAATGCAAGCTGAAGATGAAACATGCAAGGCCATCCGTGCAAAGCTTCGGTCAGGACAGGAGAACCAGAACTTTGTTGTGGTCAATGAAATCCTCTGCAGGGTTGTGAGTCCAGACCTGCACAGAATTGTTGTCCCAGCCAAGATGCAACAGCAAGTCCTTGAACTTGCTCATGATGCCAATGGACACATGGATGTGTCACGCACCCCCACAAAGATCAAAGACTGCTATTGGTGGCCGAAGATGGCTGCTACTACGAAAGAGTATGTCGAAGCCTGTCAAGTTTGTCAGGTGTACAACCGGCCTACCACATGTTCAGTTGGCACAACGTGTTACATGCCTTCTATTGAGATTCCCTTCAGTGCCATAGCTCTTGACCACATCACAATGCCAGGAACAGAAGTACATCCTCAACGTCATTGGCTTCACAACCAGATACATCGTCCCAGCAGCAGTACCCACAACCTCAACCAAAGATGTGCTGAAGCACTTGCATTCATTGTTCTACAGATTTGGAGCCCCTGATGACTGTCTCTCCGATTATGCCAAGTCATTTGAGTCTCACCACTTCAAGAATTTCATGCGCATGCATGGTGTGAACATGCATTTTTCAGTAGCATACCGTGCAGCCAGCAACGGACTTGTTGAGCGTGCCAATGGAACACTTGTGACGGTACTTCGGAAACTATGCAATGGTGATCAGTCACTTTGGGTCACGAAACTGGAAGAAGCCGCTTTCGCTGTCAATACAACCCAACATCGAAGCACTGGCTTTTCGCCCTTCGAACTTTTGTTTGGGTTCATACCAAAGCTGCCACATCAAAAAGTCCTCCCACATCAAGCCTCTAACCTCAGCGAAAGGCTTCTGACACTGCCCGACCGGCGAAGCGAAGCAGTCAGTAACTCGGAACAAGCGCAAGAAACTCGGAAAACAATATATGACGGGACCCACTGCGATGCATCATTTGACATTGGCGACTTTGTATGGGTACGACGACAAGAGCCTATCCTATAGGGATCTAAAAAGCTTGCTCCCAAGTTCAAAGGCTTATACCAAGTCACACGCAAGCGAACTCCAGTCACGATGTTCGACAGGTAACCAACTCCACAATGTCTAGACAAGACACTCGAGTTGTTCATGTAAGCCAGATGAAGAATACCGTCCACCATACTTTGACCCAATCCTGGCCCAGCCGACTGAGGGAGATGAACCCCCTACTCCAGACTCCGCCGAGTCGCCGCCCGAGGACCACGTGCCTGTTCACGCCTCCGCTGAACTTGTAGACACGTACTTCACCCATAAATGAAGCCTCGGCCCACCTTCCAAGTCGGCGACCCCTGCGTCGTCGCACACAACCCCGACATCTACAAGACTATGACCTGTCAATGCAAGACTAGCTTTTCTTTTCCAAGTGGACTTGGACTTCTAAGTCGGGTGGGATGTGAGCTTCAGCTCTAAACATAGCTGTACTCGGAAACCAGGTCAAGCAACCCTGAGAGCCGTCAGATGTTTTTCGGAGAAGGAGCGGGGAGCCGGAGTTTTTTCAGCCTCAGACAATGAACGCAGTTTGTAACTCTGCCAATTAAATGTTTTCCACCCTTTCCGCCCGCTTCCTCCACTCACAACTGCTTGCATGTCCGGCCGCGATGTTTTGAACACACGCTTTTTGTTCGCGTGCGTTTCATGAGCTCGTGCTTGGGTATTGTCGCCATGGGCCCTCAACAAAGGTGGCAGCGCCCTTCTGAGGGGCGTTTGAAATGGCAAGAAAGTGCTTCGTTCCGAACTGCAATTCTGAATACCGGACTTGTGCAGAGGGGGGGGGGGGGGGGGCGTGTGCCTTTATTCAAAGCGCCGTCCGACAGCGGTCGTCTAGAGCAGTGGCGCAGTGCAAATCTGAGGGCAGACCGAACTCTAATGCCTACCGACCATGTCTATGCCAACCATTTTTCAGAGGATACGATATCGACGGCATATTATGCGGAGCTTGATAAAAAGGGTTCTCACCTTATTTCCAAACTGTCCAAATAACCTCATACGGTCAAATAAACCCCGAAAGCCGCTGCGGAAGAGAGAACCTCCTGTGTGCCACAGCAGTTTGTGCAAATTTTGCTGCATGTACACGATACATACTGGGTGGCTTAACTATCATGCACCAAGATTTTAAAATAAGCAAATGTCACGTAGCTGGACAGAACCAAGGTAAAGTTGTCTGTCGTCGCTTGGAGATACTCAGATTATTTTTTGCACCCTGCCTAATTACATAATTATTTTCATAATTGAATAATCAACTTTTCTATGCTATAGTTGGATAAAAAGTGTGAATGAGAGAATTGTACAGCAACATGGGAAAACTCCCGATACAGCTTTCTGTTGCTCAATGTGTGATACATAAAAGTGTTTTCCGAGCGTGAAAGAAACCCGCGAATGCACGCAAAATTAGTCGCGCAACTGGCCGCTCAAGGCACTTTGTGTGTATTCATGGGCTTGTTTCACACTCGGAAAAACACTTCTATGTAGCGCGTATAGACCTTTTCACAAACCGACGTTTGAGTAGCGTCATTGCCCGAAACGGGCGATGTCTCTCGTCAGAACATGCTATGCCGCCATTTTGGACTGTGGGCCTTGCGAGAGCAGGCTGGCCGCACTTCGGTTGTGTGATCTTCGCCGATAATTATTTCAATTGTTTTCTTCTGCTTCGCTTGTGACTTGTACGTGTTTCACGTGCTCGCGTGAGCGCTCAGTATGAAGTGAAATGGCAATAGAAAGCCCAGGCAGTGGATCATTGATGTGGCGTTTCGTCGTTGGTAGCTGGCCGCAGCCGCGTCTGCTTCGTCGAGACCTGGCGTGCTAATCAGCGGTACTTTAAGTGCGAAACACTTAGGGGCCCCGGGCTGTTGGCGTCCGTTGCGCGTTTAAGTGCGCAGCACTTTAGGGGCCCGGGCTGTGGGCGTCTGTTGCGCCTGTTCACGTCCGGGCTGTAGCGCTACTCCAGCCCCGGCGCATCATTGCTTCGCACTTTCCCAGGTTTCACGTTAGTGGAGCTGCATTTCTTATTCACTCTTTGGTGC
Organism: Dermacentor silvarum; assembly: GCF_013339745.2. Lineage (NCBI taxonomy): Eukaryota > Metazoa > Arthropoda > Arachnida > Ixodida > Ixodidae > Dermacentor > Dermacentor silvarum. The sequence goes on along the minus strand of NC_051159.1, from coordinate 187,838,482 downwards.
TCTCGAATGTAATATATATTTGTAGATGCGAAGCATCTTATGCTCGGGGCTATGTCCCTCCCTCCTTCCGCCGTGCGGCGTCCACACCCCTACTGCGCATCCTCCTCTCCTTGTCTCATCTCCTCTTGGCATTCCTCCTCTCCGACGCTCCTCTCCGGATTGCGCAACGAATGGCAACACCTGCGGCTCTGTGCGCGATAATGCGAAGCAGCTTAGGTTAAAGGCGCGACGGTAGGCGCCCCAGAGGCACCGGCAAGTCACCAACGCCGCGCACGTTCGGTGCGAACGCAGGCAAAACGCCGACGGCTTCGACAACAGTTCTGCGCGTTGCTGGTGCTGCTGCATGTCCAAGTTTATACAGCTGATAAAACTACCTTGAGTCGACCCCATGGCTGCTTCACATACTACTCAGGGTTCCCCTACGGGAATATGGTGTAATTTTTTTTTTCATTGTTATTGCTGGGCACATGGGACTGTAGTCGTCGATTGAATCTGATCACCATTACGTTTCGCGGTTGAGGGTTATCTCATTTAGAGAAAGCAGGCGCATACGTAGCTGTCCGTTAATGCTTAGAGCCAGGCGCCGGCGGCCAGCCGATGCGTGTCAGCGGTTGGTAGATACGCGGTGATTACTCCATACGCTTCCGACGCAACTCAGCAGCTGTCATGCAAAATTTATTGAATCTGTTGCAGTGCAGGGTGCTTATAACCAAATGTCAAAGCAGAAGCGTAGCGCTCGAGCTGCGCGGTACCTGCGGCGAACTGGTACAGCCCAGGTGCCAGATTTCGAAATTACCTTTATGTGCAGGGCCGCGCAGGGGGCGCGTGTGAACGCAGAGACAACATTTTAACGGACACGGGCTGCATACATGTTCCATAGGGCACTATTTTTCCAGATCGTTGCGAAGTGTATTTACCGACTAGTTCTCTTGCAGAATGCTTCAATTTGTCTCATACCGGTGTCACCCGGCCACTTTTGATCGTGATCGAGCCCAATCTGGATCGGAATATTCGACCACAATTGGCTCCCTTCCGCAGATTGAGCAAAGAAGGCAATCACGCCCGAGAAATCTGATCCAGATCGGGCTCGATCATGATCAAAAGTGCGCCGTGTGACCCCCGTATTAGGCAGTGGAATGAAGTCGTGTTTGAAAGAATAAAAAATGTAGCCTCTGCCACTACATACGAGAAAATATTGCATCGAAGAGCTGACAATTCTCGCAACCTATTGGGAAATATGCGGAAAAGGGTTTACCAAAATGCATTATTTTACTGGTGTGTGCGTTGGTTCACATTAGACTGAAATTCCAAGTACTCAGGTGATGCAGGAAACCGGTGAAGCATGAACATACCACATCGGCAGTGGTCTCGCGGAGTGCTGTGTTGTGTACACACTTAGTCCCCAAAATCGTTATTTTCCGTTATTTTCCGCCGAATCAATATTGAGACACATATCACTCAGGTGCTTTTTACACGTAGAAGACTCTGCCGAAGTCTATAAGATAGACTAGAAGATGCCGAAGATAGAAGACACTGAAGTCTGCAGGTTTTTTTCAGGGTCAGAAAAGCACGCAAAGTAATTTGAAGTGAGGTGAACATGTATCAACATAATCATTCTCTAGGCACTGTAAGGGCTACCTCTTTCTCATTAAAAAATATAATAAACCTTGTCCTGTGTATATATTGTGACACTTTTACGTGCTTTCGAGGTTTACGCCTTAACAGAATGTGGGGCATCCAAGACGGGTGAAGAAAAAGACGACGTGTGGCTGGCTAGCTGAATCTCGACAGGCACTCAGCTGATCAAGGTCGTCGCGACTAACTCTGCCTGGCTGGCTGTTCAATAAACGCCTTTACCAGGCGTAACAGAGTGGTGGAGCGTGCTGGGTACGACACATCGTACCACGGAGTCGCAACACCTAGAACTTCGCCGGAGCCGCCGTCTTGCTGGTCTCTTGCCAGCGACTGTCCCCATGGCTCAGGACGGAAGTGGACAAACGCCAGCTCTAGTTGTCCCTGCTCCAAGGTCGACGCCGGTTGGACCTTTGCAGCACTACATGGAACCACGCTCGTTCGCGGGAAAAGCGGGCGAAGATGTCGACGAGTGGCTGACGCACTACGCAAGGGTGAGCCGATACAACCGTTGGGACTCTGTCACTCAGCTTGAATACGTCGTACTGTTTCTGAGTGACACAGCGCTGATGTGGTACGAAAACCACGAAGACTCGCTAACAACGTGGGAGCGCTTCGTTGAAGAAATTAAGAAGTGTTTTGGCGACTCCTACGCCAAACAGAAGCGCGCGGAGCGAACACTAGCTCAAAGAGCTCAAGCTCCCGGAGAAACTTGCACGACATACATAGAAGAGATGAAGCTGTGCAAAATAGTGAATTCCCAGATGTCTGAGGAAGACCGAGTTGGACATCTCCTCAAAGGAATTGCAGAAGATGTCTATAATTTCCTGATAGGCAGGGAACACGTTGATTCCGTCTCGGATGTCGTACGTCACTGTCGTACATTTGAGACGTTGAAGACACGTCGCATTGCGCCAAAATTTGGACTGGCAAATGTGACAACCGTTGCCAGCGTCGATGAGAGCCCGTCCGCCGATCTTTACTATACGGCAGATCGTGCGTGAACTGCTGCGACACGAGGTGCTTGCGTGCAACGTCATCCAACAACCTGTTGCCTACTCCCCGCAACCCATGTCACCTGCAGCACTGTGCACTTCGTGGTAGCCGTCGGTCTGTGTCACAGACATCCACCACAGAGGAGCTCCAGGGCCACGTCGGGGCGCATTTACCCCCGATCAACGACATGAAGAACACCCTCGCCCCGGCAGGTTTGCACACTGGCCGACCGTCCCTCCTGTGCAGCAGGCACAGCCACTTCACTCTGCTACACGACCCCCCACGGCTGAGCGAGTCGAGGCGCAGTTCATCAATCGTCGTTTACCTGTGTGCTATAGCTGCGGCGACTTAGGTCACATTGCCAGGTACTGCAATCGCCGCCAACCACCGAGGTTCGAGCGATCGACGATGTCTAGGCGGTACCGCACTCCACATGAAACGTACTCACCCTCGCACACATATCCAGGACGCATCCCTCACCAGCGCCCGGAGGTGCTGCGGAACCGTTCTCCAGCATCTGACCGCAGCTTGACACCACCACCCGCTCGTCGCGTAAGCCGGTCGCCGTCTCCGCGGCGTCGCTACCTGTCGCCACCTCCGTAAAACTAGTCAGCGCGGCCGTTGGAGGTGAGGTCGCTGGACATTCTTCGATGTCGCCTGAGATACCTCCACCCATTTGTATGTTTAAAAATAAGGTGTCTGTACTGATTGACGGAGTTTCGACAATGGCCTTAGTGGACACGGGAGAAACCGTTGCAGTGATGAGTCTTGCGTTTAAAAGCCTCCTAGGACGAAAAGTGATGTTTCGCTGGGACCGTACCGATACGTTTCGCGGAGTGAGTGGGGACTTATTGCATCCCGTCGGGGTATGCAATGTGGACGTTATTTTGGGTGGTCAGATATTTAACGCAGAGTTTGCTGTTCTACCTCATTCTACACATGACGTAATCCTGGGCCTTGATTTTTGAAACTATGTGGTGCCACTGTCGACTGTAGGATGGGAGAAATTAGTGTAGGTACGAGCTTTTCAGCTGCGTTTATGGAGAGCCCGCCGTATCACGAAAGTGTGCTTTGTGTATCCAGGGATACAGTTGTGCCTCCGTTATCTGCAAGCTGTGTTTCAGTCTCCTGTTTCCCTACCACCGACAGAACGTTTGACGCTACCGTCGAACCCGTTCGGCTGAGCTGCATCAAGAGGAATGTGCTGATACCGCATTGCACGCTGTCAGTTGTTCACGGATGCACTAGCTTATGGACTATAAACTGTTCCAGTGAACCTGCAATACTACCACAGGGCCTGAAACTTGCCGCCTACCATGAAGATCGCGTGCTGTCACTCGCCATTCTTACAGAGGCCCCTGATTCTGCGGATGAACGCCATTTCGTTAATGCATGCCCTGCTGTGGACTCCTCCATTCTAGCTATGGTGAACAAGTCGCTCAGCACTAAACGGCGTCATGAAGTGGCGAATATTCTGCTAAAACATGCCGCACTGTTTGACTTTTCGCAGCAAGCGGGGCCACCATCGTTTCCTCCTCCTCGTATACACCATCGCATAGATACGGGATCTGCCCAGCCTTTGCGACAGAAGCCGTATAGAGTTGCACCATCGGAACGCAAGGTGATCAACGACCAAGTCCGCGACATGCTAAGCAAGAATGTAATCCAAGAATCATGCAGTCCGTGGGCAGCGCCAGTGATTCTGGCTAAAAAGAAAGATGGGACATGGCGATTTTGTGTAGACTACCGGCGTCTCAACACCATCACTAAAAAGGACGTGTATCCTCTTCCACGTATCGATGATGCTATCGACTGCCTTTCATCAGCATCTTACTTTTCCTCTGTCGACTTGAGGTCGGGGTACTGGCAGATTCCTATGCACAAGACAGACAAGGAGAAAACGGCATTTGTAACACCAGATGGACTTTTTGAATTTAATGTTGTGCTGTTTGGGCTGTGTAATGCACCTGCAACTTTCGAGCGCTTCATGGACAACATCCTGCGTGGTTTGAAAGTGGTAAGTGTGCATGTGCTACCTAGACGATGTAGTGATTTTCGGGCGCACGTTCAGTGAGCACAACGCACGCCTCGATCTTGTGCTAGACTGCTTGGGAAAAGCAGGTTTGGTGCTCAACTCGAAGAAATGACATTTTGGAGAGTGCCAAATACTGGTTTTGGGCCATCTAGTGGACAAGGACGGCATACGACCCGATCCAGCGAATACTGCTGCTGTCGAAGCCTTCAAACAACCTCGCACAGTAAAAGAGCTAAGTAAACGCTCGATGATACGAATCTCACGGGGTCACGAAAAATATTCGTATTAGCCGAAATTCGTATCATCGAAACACAATTAAAACTTGTCGAATCTCGATAATTCGAACTCGAAGGGGCCCGAAAATTTGTTCGAATTAAAAGGACGTATTTTTGAAGTATTCGTGCACCATAGCACCATGCACGAACGGTGCGAGTCGTGAAATATCGCGGCGCGCAAGCACATCGCAAGCGCGGGCCACGAAACTGCCCACGCCGGCTGACGGTCGCTTCCCGATAACGACAGAAAACGAAGCTTCAGGGAGCGAGCGGGCGGCGCCGGCACACGGGTGCGCGCGGAGACCGTCGAAGGTGAGGGAGGAGGGCGGCAGGGAAGCGGATATGGCCGCGTCAACTCCGCCGCTTCGGTGGCTCCCCTCGCCCTCCCTCTCAACTCCCTCGTAGCTCTCTCGCCTTCGACTCCGTGCGCACATCTCCGTGCGCGCCCGCCGCCGTGCTGGCGCCAGCTTATTTTAGCCGCCCCCTGAAGTTTCGTTTTCTGCCGTTATCGGGAAGCGAACGTTTGCGGGCGTGGCAGTTTCGTTGGCCCGACTGTGCCTCCGCCGCTGCTTCCCTCTGCGCTGCTGCCGCAGCGTGCAAGGTCAGCATGTGACTAGAAAATAGAGGAGAAGGGTTCACTGCCATTTTATCCGCGTGGCTGAGACGTCGGCACTAGTGTGTGCTAGAATACGGTTGTCTAGATTCTAGAACACTCTAGTCGGCACTAGAGTGTACTAGACAATGGTCCATATTCTAGTACACTCTAGTCGGCACGTACACGCTTGTTCCGGCGCGATGCAGAAACGGCGACCTTCCAATTTGAGAGAGGGGGAAATTTCCGCCGCGAGTTTTTTTTTTTTCCCCGTTCCTTCGCGCGCGGCATTGAGGGGTCTCTCTGAGTTTTTGCTCTATGGCGATGTCGGAGCAATGCCGGTCGGAGGCGCCGCCGCGTTATTTGGCTCGCTGCTAAGAGCATTGTCGGTACGCGGTGTGTTCGAATTAACGAGATTCGACTGTAGCTAAATTAAAGAGTCAGAGGTGAACTCACTCAGGCACATGTACGTAAAAAGCATTTATTTCTTGAAGCGCCACCGCTTCAAACTCTTCCCGCCCAGTCGCGGAGTCCGCGCTGTCCGGCACCGCGCCTCCGCACCAAAAGAGAAGGAGAGAAAGCGCGTGACTGCGCGCTGTTCTCTTTCGCGGCCGTCGGTGGGGCGGCGTTGATTCGTATCAACCGACGCAGGCTGAAAATCGATTCGTAACAACCGTTCTCTAGCACGTTGCAAAGTAATGGGGCTCGGCCGGGACCACAGAAAAATTCGTATCATCCGGAAATTCGTATTAGCCGTGATCGTATCATCGAGCTTTTACTGTACGCAGTTTCCTGGGCCTTTGCTCGTATTTCCGCCGGTTTATTCGTGGATTTGCCAACATCGCGTATCCGCTGACATGCCTCATTCAGAAGGGCGTTCCTTTTGAATGGTCCCCTGAATGCGAGGCCAGTTTTCGGGAGCTGAAGTTGCTTCTGACGTCCCACCCCATTCTCCGACACTTCGACCCGGCTGTTCCCACAGAAGTTCATATGGACGCTAGCGGTATTGGAGTCGGCGCAGTCCTTATTCAACGCGTCGACGCCAAAGAACACGTCGTTGCCTATGCGAGTCGCTCCTTAAGCAAGTCCGAGCGCAACTACACAGTCACAGAGCAAGAATGTCTCGCAGTGATTTTCGCAGTACAGCGCTTCCGGTCATACCTGTACGGACGCCCCTTCACTGTGGTGACAGACCATCATTCTCTTTGCTGGCTGGTTAATCTCCGTGATCCGTCAGGTCGGCTTGCGCGTTGGACACTTCGTTTACAAGAGTATGATTTTACCGTTTCTTATAAAAGCGGCCGACGGCACGCCGACGCTGACTGCCTCTCGCGCCTTCCGCTTCCGACGACGGACTGCGACGCGGACAACTTCGATCGCTATGTCGCATCATTGGAGCCCGGATTTCCTGATATTAATACCTTCAAGGTCGAGCAGCAAAAGGACAGAACTTTAGAGCCACTGCTCACTAATGCCAGGAAATCAGCAGCATCCACTCGTTCCTGCGTTCGTGACGGAGTAGTGTACAAAAAGAATTATTCTTCTACAGGCCCACGATATCTCCTGGTGGTCCCGGAGAGCCTCTGTGTTTCCATCTTGCGCGCTATGCATGACGATCCAACTTCTGGTCATTTGGGATCGGTGCGAACGCTCTACCGCGTGCAAGAAAGATTCTACTGGCCTAAAATGCGCCAGACGATCGACCAGTACGTGTCCAGCTGCAACGAATGCCAACGTCACAAGGGTCCGACGAGCGCTCCGCCTGGTCGACTACATCAGTGCCACCTCCAAGCACTCCTTTCGAGCAAGTCGGCATCGACCTTCTCGGTCCATTCCCGCGGTCATCTGATGAGAATCGCTGGATTGTCGTGTGTGCCGATCACTTGACACGCTACTGTGAGACAGCTGCTATACCATCGGCTACTGCCACCGAAGTGTGTATTTTTCTGCTGCGTTTCGTCATTCTCCAACATGGACCTCCCAGAGTCATCATCAGCGATCGTGGGCGCCAGTTCACTGCAGACGTGGTCGAAGAGATGCTCCGTCTATGTGCTTCAAGTTTTCGACATTCCACCCCGTATCATCCACAAACAAACGGCCTTACAGAACGCACCAACAGAACCCTCACTAACATGCTGTCCATGTATGTCGCGTCCGATCGTAAGAACTGGGACAGCGTGCTACCTTTCATTACGTACGCATTCAATACCTCACAGCACGAAACTACGGGCTACAGTCCCTTCTTTCTTCTTTATGCTCGTCCGCCGCGTTATACATTGGACACTATCTTCCCGTTTTCAAGCCACGATAATCTTTGTCTATCCGAGACTGTCTCTCTTGCTGAAGAGGCCCGAAGACTTGCTTCTTTGTGCATGCTAGTTTCACAAGACCGCTCGAAGGCACGCTATGACCGCCGACGCCGACACGTGATATATGACCCTGGTGACTTCGTGTGGCTGTGGAAACCAGCAAGAAAACGTGGGTTATGTGAAAAGCTACTGGCCCACTATGTGGGGCCCTATGTTATCACGGATCGTATAAGCGAATTGACCTACCGTATAGCACGCCTCACATCAAATGGCCGACGGTCAGCAAAGACTGAAATTACGCATGTCGCCCGTTTAAAGCCTTTCATCTCTCGACAGCCTATTTGACTTACCCGGTGGGCTTCGTCTGCGTGGAGGGAAATGTGACACTTTTACGTGCTTTCGAGGTTTACGCCTTAACAGAATGTGGGGCATCCAAGACGGGTGAAGAAAAAGACGACGTGCGGCTGGCTAGCTGAATCTCGACAGGCACTCAGCTGATCAAGGCCGTCGCGACTAACTCTGCCTGGCTGGCTGTTCAATAAACGCCCTTCCCGGGCGTAACAATATATTTAAATATATTGTGTCTGTGCATGGTGTTTCTCAGTGGAAATTTAAAAAAAATGTTGAAGTGAGGAAACACGGATGAGGTAGCCGCCGCTGGTGCTTCTAATGCGCTTGTCCTATTGTCAGGATTTGCCGAAATAAAGCGAAAATATAATATAAATATGACAGCTGGAGATACCAGCTGTCATAGAGGCATTGCGTAATCAAGGAGTACAGGAGGCATACGTGAATATCTTAGCAAATATCTACAAGGATTCCACAGCTACCTTGGTTCTCCACAAGAAAAGTAGAAAGTTGCCTATCAAGAAAGGGGTCAGGTAAGGAGACACAATCTCTCCAATGCTATTCACTGCATGCTTAGAAGAAGTATTCAAGCTCTAAGACTGGGAAGGCTTAGGAGTGAGGATCAACAGCGAATATCTCTACAACCTTCGGTTTGCAGATGACATTGTCCTATTCAGCAACAATGGAGACGAATTACAGCAAATGATTGAGGACCTTAATCGAGAAAGTGTAAGAATTGGGTTGAAGATGAATATGCAGAAGACAAAGATAATGTTCAATAGCCTGGCAAGGAAACAAGAATTCAGGATCGCCAGTCAGCCTCTAGAGTCGGTAAACGAGTACGTTTATCTAGGTCAATTACTCGCAGGGGACCCTGATCACGAAAAAGAAATTTACAGAAGAATAAAATTGGTTTGGAGTGCATACGGCAGGCATTGCCAAATCCTAACTGGAAGCTTACCACTGTTGTTGAAAAGTGTACAATCATAGCATTCTACCGGTGCTAACATATGGGGCTGAAACTTGGAGGTTAACAAAGAAGCTCGAGAACAAGTTAAGGACTGCACAAAGAGCAATGGAACGAAAAATCTTAGGAGTAACGTTAAGAGACAGGAAGAGAGCGGTGTGGATCAGAGAACAAACAGGGATAGCCAATATTCTAGTTGACATTAAGCGGAAGAAATGGAGCTGGGCAGGCCATGTAATGCGTAGGATGGATAACCGGTGGACCATTAGGGTTACAGAATGGATACCAAGAGAAGGGAAGCGCAGTAGAGGACGGCAGAAAACCAGGTGGGATGATGAAGTTAGGAAATTTGCAGGCGCAAGGTTGGAATACGCTAGCGCAAGATGGGGGTACTTGGAGATCACAGGGAGAGGCCTTCGTCCTGCAGTGGGCATAAATATAGGCTGATGATGATGACGATAAATTAAAAGCCGTGCACGTCCACGCCAACAACGATGTCGTCAGCTTTTAGCCACAACAAAAGTGGAAAGGTAGAGGTAACGCAAAAGAATCCTCAAATTATGAGGGTAACAGAACTCCGGTAATGACACTTTAGGGGTGTGTGCTCTGACCCCCTGGGAAAACTACGGAGGGGGCTTGAGCCCTGGAGCCCCCCCCCCTCGTAGTCGGCGCCTATGCTTTGCTTTCATCGTCACGGCAGGACACAGCACATTGGATGCAGACTCGTGAAGATGCACAATAAGAAACAGCCTGTATTCACACTTTCCTTTGTCAATACAGTATAGACCACTTGTAACCGCTTATAGTGCAGGTCCAGATAGAATACGGTCTTTTCAGACTCCCGTTAATTTTCAACTCTATGTATATGCGTATCGCTTATAGTGCAGTTGCGGGACACGAAATACCAGTTACAGTGCGGCTGCCTGGAAGTTCGGCAGTCAATCTAGACGGCAAAAGCTCCCCTCAAGCCACAAATACAGTATTTACTCGAATCTAACGCGCACTTTTTTACGATAAAACAGGTCCAAAAATTGCGAGTGCGTTAGAATGGAGTACAACCCCTAAATCTGCATTACCATATAGCCGTCGGTATTTCAAAATGGCCGCCTCGCACGCGTGTCGAGCCTAGCTACCGTAGCTTCCTCCATGTGCTGCAGTACACATGCTTAGGCAATAGTCTACCGTCTGTCTTCACGTTCTCTGCGTCTGCTCTATCAGCATGAAGTACCGAATTCATCATGATGCTGCATTTAAAAGGAAAGTTATCATGCGTACGGAGACGGATGGAAATCGGGCCGCATCACGGGCGTTCGGAGAATCCGAAACTTGCGTTTGGGACTGGTGCAAACAGAAGGAGAGGATTTTCGCCAGAAAAGCAATGTGGAACGGTTTAAGTGGACCGAAGCAGGACGTAATCTGCAACGACAGGGCCATGGCCCTATCTTGAAAGCAATCTGCGACGGGGAAAGTCCACCGCTCGCCGTGTTTTCGCCGCTTATAGGAGGGCATGATAGCACGAAGGTCAATTCACTAGCGGCGCTTCGTCACTCGAGCGTTTTGACAGTTTGTTTCCGCGGTCAAGGAGCGAAATGTGTTCATGTTTGCTTGTGCGCGCATGACACCGTGCTTGTTAATTTATTCATCAATATGGAACCAATAGCACGGTGACAGCGATGGCAGAAATGCGCCTGGAGTGCCCATTATAGCAATAAAATAGTTGTTTTAGTTATAGTGCGGATATTCGCGACTCCGGCGACTTACGTTATAAGCGGTCTACACTGTAAATGCCGTCAGCTCGGTGAAGAGATATCCGAGGGGAAGCGTCTCAAACACACAAAGAAATTACTAACTCCGACCAAACTACCGCACTCAAGTGAGCAAGGCACACTTTATGTCCACAAGACATAAAAGCTACACAGAGACTTGCACAGGCTGGCTATTTCTTGTGGCAGAAGCACTACTCTGTAGGTGTCGTTAAGAACAACCTTAAACATTTGTTTTTATGGATGCTAAGATTACCTCGAAGTGAATTGTTACTTTATGTGGCAGTATCTTGATTAAACATTATCGAATGTTTGTTTTCACATAGGTCTTTTCCTTTCATTGCATGTCCTCCCTGCACCTAGTCGTGCTTCAATCGTCTTCACTAGATGACACCTCTGGTAATAGGTTTCGTACGACTTTTAATTACAACTTTTGCATCCTTCATTCATACCGCAAGCTGCGTAATCCAAGGCACAGCATGCTGTGCATAGCAGAGTACGAAAGCCAGTGGCATTGACAAGAGGGCAGTCTGAGGCAACAGTGCATGTGGAACCACCTAAAGCCTTTCGAAACCCAGCAGCATGGCTGATTTGGTGCGTTGCCAGGTAACGAGGTAGCTCACGGGAGTTTTGCGATTATTTACAAGCAGCGTCGGTGCACCAGCATATTTTGGCCCAAAACAGCGCAGTATGATCAGTAAATATTCATTATGAACTAAAAATGGCTCGTTACATCCGTATAAATATTTTTTTGCTTTGTTAAAACAAGATCTTAAATGTGTTTATGACTACTCATTTTATCAATTAGTTTGTTATAACCCTTACATTATAATGTGGTTTTAGTGTAATTTATTTTATGGGTACAAGTTACCACCAAACAGCACCCAAGTTAGTATACTAATTACTGACTCACAGAAGTACCTGCAAGTTACCAAGCTAATCAGAAATGTAATTAAAGAAATATTGACATGAAATTTTCTACTTCATTTCTTGTGCTCTAAATGATGGTCTTCGACCTCAAAATCCTAGAAAAGATATTGAAAAGCCTCAGGGTGCCCTAAATATTTACTATAAACAGCATTTATATGGCCAGTTTTGGTGTCATTTCCCAGGATGTGTACTGTAAAATGCCGTTAATATGTACCCGCTTAAGAAGTGATTCTGGTTTAAATATAGTCGTGATGAATCCCCCACCCTGTCGCCATTGTGTAATGGCTGACCGCTTAAGCCGTTGTTACTTACCGCATGCTAAACGATTCGTGCATAGTATTTACTTCATTTTTTGGCGCTTACAAGCCCAGAATCGGGGAAGTGTTATCCACGCTGACCATAGATAGTGAAATTGCAGAGCAGACTTTTCACGCACAGCAGTCCCCACCGATAGTGACGTCAAAATATGGTGGTCACGACGTGTTTCCTACACCCACAGCTTTAGGCCCTTCCACATTGTTCACAACGACGTGGAAATGGGTGATGGCCTTTCCCGACACAGCGCATGCGTTTACCGTCACGAGGACATTCACAGAGAAGTGGGGCCCGATAGAGAAACTGACTTGCAGCTTTGCAGAGTTTGAGGATGCCATCGTCGTTACAAGGCCGCCACAGCGGCAAGTAAAAATCAGATTTTTTGCGGCATGCTCACAAACAAAACTTGTCTTCGTGTGTGTTAGTGAAAATTAAGATGTTCTTTTCTTGCTGGTAAGTCTATAGCCGCTTATATGCCATTGTCGGTTAATTAGTACATCGCTTAGTGCGTACCTCATCCACATTCCCTGCCATCTACGTATTAACGAGGCTTTACTGTATATGTGTTGCAACATCATGACACTGAAGGTGGTCACGTGGAAGCAGGCCATCGCTACATTTTGGCAATCGCTCCGCCTCATTTGGTCATCCACAATGCTGCCACTCATTGCATAGCCCTGGGGGTGAAATGCAAAAAACGCCCATGTACCGCGATTTGGGTGCGCGTTAAAGAACCACACGTGGTATAAATATAATCCACAGTCCCTCACTACGGCATGCCTCATAATGAAATCATGGTTTTGGCACGTAATACCCCAGAATAATAATAACAAAAATTGCATGGCCCAATAGAGCAGCATGACGGATGACCGAGCAAGTGCCAGAACGTCACTACATTCTGCTCCCACGTGACCACCACCTGTGTTATGACGTCGCAACACACAGTACACTACCTAACCGAACCTGGCCATAGAAAAGCTGTTATAGAAAATTATTTAGGGAATCCTGAGGCATTTTGCCTGCATTTCTTTTAGGGTTTTGAGTTTCAGGACCTTCATATAAAGCAAAAAATGAAGTCGAGATGATGTCAGTACTCCTTTCATTTACAGTAAGTTGAGCAGAGTATTTACGTACAGAGCGAAGTAGTTACGTACAAGCCTGTTAGTGTGTGACAGATGCTTTATCTACGGAGTTCCACACAGCTGACGGATTGAGTGACGTTAAGAAATGTTTTATTTAAGAAGGGATGGCTCTTTGACCTAATACAAGGAAGGGGGCCGGAAGTCACACTATGAGGAGCAGGATCTGCAACTGGTGTAAGAGCCTGGATTCTCTGGCAAAAGTCAGGAGATATAAACTAGGGATGTGCAAATGGCACGAGATTTCGAACATAAATTGAATATAGCTCCTGCAGTTCAATTCACACTCAATGAAAGATCTGAAATTTAACAGCTTTCAAAATTCCGAGTGCCTGCACAAGGTAAGCACAGATACAAATGATAACTGCGTGGTAGGTTTAAGAGTCTGCTGTTAGCATTTATCTCAACTCAACTGGAAGTACTTACCTATTTGTGCAAGCTCTGTTACAGAGAAGATTAACTTTTTCAAGTGCTTCCCATTCATATGAGCTATGAAAGTCAATTGCATTCAATCTAAATCAACAGTTTCATGATATTGGAACACATCTATCTAAGAAAAATTTATATAGTGAGAGTGTTGGTCTGCTACCACTTCTCAATGAGGCTACACAGCAGGTTTCTTAAAAGGCAGTTAAAGCTATGTACAAGCAAGTGTGGATCTTGGAAGACCCATTCTACTTTCACCAGCATTATGTTTGTCTTCAGTACACTGGCAATGAAAATTACATTTCCACATGCTACTCATTTGACATAATTGTTTTTAAGTAATCTGTTCTGTGCCTGAAAAGTCCAGCAGCAAGCGATGCACTGCTTGAGCAGTTTCACTTTAAAATTATGCACTGGCACTCCACAAAGTTCATTGCTTCTTTTATTTCACTTAGTATTTTCAGCTTTATTGTAACGTGAACTTAAAGCGATGCATTAATGCACAAGTTGCACTTTTCAGGCGCACCTGAAAGTGTCGCGGACCAGTGCTGCCTGGCAAGCCTTAAGCCCACCGTCAACTTCACGGCAAGGGAGACCCAGGTCATTGCACAGCATCTGCACATATGCCAGCTCCTTCTGGTTGAAGTCACCAACAAACGGCAGCTCCGTGCCAGGTTCTGCAGCAGCTAGTGCCTCGACTGCCTTGCGGATCACATGACGAGTGAATGGCTCCACAGCCTGTTCAGTGGCCAGGCGCAGACGCCTACAGCTGGCCTCACGCTCCTCACAGGCGCTGCCGTCAGTCCCAAGTGCACGCATCATGTTGCTGCTCGAAAAGGAAGGGCCACGTGACCATATTTTCTTTGAGAAATGTGCCTTCGTGCGTGACATCGTATGCCTCAAAGTGCTTCCTAAAGCAGGAACGGCACTCAGAGATTGAAGGTGGTGTGTGTAACATATCTGCAGTGAAATTACTGCATGCACCAACAGCCCTCTTTAATCACAGTACCAGTTTCATAACGACCAAAAGGCCCATATTTTTCATTACTCAGCATGCTCATTAGGGATTCATGTCTCCTACAGATATAAAAGACAGTACGATGCATTATGTCCACAAAACTACACCTAGACAGTGAGCCAGCATGCTGCTAACAAATGCAGTATCGAGAAAAGAAAAGAACATGTACCACACCGCCTTTCCCCCTTTTTCTTTCATCGATAGCTTTTTACAAAGCTTGACGATCAGCTAACATTTCTCATTTAGTTGATTTAGCTTCTTGCTAACCCTTTGCGGCACTTTGTCCACAGTTGTGCATACTAAGTTGACACATCAGAATAATATATACAAATGTAAATAATGACTTAATTCTATAGAGGGGTGTTCAAATACTGATTTCCTCATCGAATTGAATACAGTAGACTTCTGTGAATTTGACTTCATTTAATTTGATTTTTCAGTACATCCCGACCGAAGGTCCCGGCTTGGCGCCCATTCATATCTATGGGTCCAAGCTTTTGTTATTTCGATCCTAAAATTGGCCTTCACCAGATAATCAAAACTTGACCAGTCAACACGCCTGACCCCTATGGGTGACCCCGACCCCTTTAATGGCAGCGACTGCTTCAGTGGAGCTTAGGGGACAGTGAACGCATTGAACACATGTCATCTCTCTTCAAAAACGCCTGTTTCTGACCTGCCCCAGGAAGATTTTCAAGCAATAACCATAGTTGACTACGTCTGATCACAGTATTTACCCGATTTTAACACGTGCTTTTTTTTTCTTTTTCTTTCAAGAAAATTTGGCCTAAAATTGCCTGCACGGTAGAATCAAACACAAAAGCAACACTGCAGTCACGGCGTTTGTATGCTTTACCACATACCAAGAATTTACTGCGATGAAACTGACCTTAAAATTCGGCTGGTGAAGCTGACTTTAGGAAACCAGCTGCCATTGTTGAACACATATTAGACTCTCGCCCATATTTCTTGCTAAAACCTCGGGTGGACATTACATTTTTACTTTGATTAGCAGCATTAATGTCATTTCTACGTAAGTTTTTTACTTTGGAGACATAGAAAGTGGGCGCGCATTTAAGTTGGGGGCATGTTAGACTCGGGCAAATACTGCCAAATGAATCAGCAGTGTGTTTTCGGGTTTTTTCTGCATCTTGTTTAGTTTGACCAACCGGATAGTTCAATCAATTTCGTCAGGGTTGAATTAACGGAAGCCGACTGTATGAATATTCAAGAGAACTGTCTTCGAACACCACATAAACTAGTGCGAGCACACGAAGTAAACAGCACAAGCAGAGAAAAAAATTGCACTGAATTAGTGCTTCTGTGCACGAGCTACAATTGCCACAGGCGCACACAGCTCTGCGATTATTTTATGTCAGATAACTATAATGAACCTAGCCTCACCTAATTACTCTATTATTATTATTACTACATTATATTTGCATACATAGAATAATCACAGAGAGGACTAGCTAGCAACTGCCCCTAGAAGGGGCACAAGGCACACAGGAGAGAGATTAAGAGGGAGGGGGCATAGTGAGTGAAGAAGAGAGAGAGAAATAAAATAGTGATAACAACACAAGAACAAACACACAGAAGAATTGTTACTTATGTATTGAATTGGCTACTGCCAGGTTTTTTTTTTTTTTTTTCACCTTTTTTAGCTGTGGAATCTTTGTCGATATTTCCGAAGATATTCACGTATGTCTAGTGCACTCTTGATTACACAATTCCTCCATGTTGGCAGGTATCTCTACTGAATCAAATGCCTTTTCATAATCTATGAAAGCCATATAGAGAGGTTGGTTGTACTCTGCAAATTTTTCAATTACCTAATATAATCGATGACGTGGAGGTGATCCATTGTAGAATACCACTTCGTGAAGCCAGCCTAGTTGTTCTTTTGGTTGACTGAAGTGTAGCCCTGATTCCATTGGAAATTATCTTGGTGAATCTTTTATACAATACTGAAAGCAAGCTAATGGGCCTAAAATTCTTCAATTCTTTAACGTCTCCCTTCTTATGAATTAGTATAATATTGGCATTCTTCCAGCTCTCTGGTACACTTGAAGTCATGAGGCATTGCATATAAAGGGCCACAAAAGCCTTTCAAGCACATCTCCTTCATATTTGATTAAATCGACTGTTATTTAACTTTCCCTGTCACTTTTTCCTGGGACATGTTTTGCAAGTTTCTAACTTCATCGCTAGTTATAGAAGGAGCCTCTATATCCTGTTCATCACTACTTCCAATGAAGGTCGTGTGGCTGCTCTGGGTGTACAAGTCGGAATTCTTCTGCTACTTTTACTATATCATCTAATACAATGCTGAAACTAAAATGAATTACTTGAACAAGAAGACTACATAACCCTACAAATAATATATGTTTGTATGATAACACTTGTACCAACACATGCCACCAGATTTAAATTCTTTCCTTACACATACAGCAGCCGGCACTGTGGAATAAAACAAAGATTTTGTTGATCATAGACACAACACTGCTTCTGGTGCGTGCTTATGTAACCGAAAGCCTCTGCTGAACACAAAGGGCAGGCAACAAGTGAGCATACCGGCAGAGCTGAGCTACCTCCTGCTTTTGGTTGAAGAGGCCTCTGTTGAGAGCACAGAGCTCGCGCTCTATATGCAACGAGTTGGGCATCAGGGCATAGGCTCGCCGCTGCAGCTCAGCCGCCTCCTCAAACTCTCCGAGCATGCGCAGCCCCACTGCACACCGGTACAGTGCCTTGACAGAGTCAGGGTCCAGCTGGAGTGCACGCCGCGCGCTGGCCACCGCCTGCAGGGGAGTAAGGCAAGGTGTCTCTTTCCAGTGTGACAAACACTGAAAGAGGACACATGAGGCTAACCACAGCGCTCTCCATAATTTCCAGTGACAGAAAATGCACAGCAACTAAATGTCAACAGCTCCTCCCACCAAATGTGGTACGGGCAAAGCCATATTCACAGCTGCGTGGGCTCAACTGCATAATTAGCGTAGGGCAATGCGGTGTGTTCAGCTAAATTTTTCCATGCCATTGTAATGTAGCAATGCAAGGAGCTGCTGTTAGGCCTGCACAAGTCTAACACCCACTGGCTGTTGTGATCGAGCATTCACTTCATACTCTTGCAATTCGATAGACTAAAGTGGTGAAAGATAAGCACTGTTTCTACATGCGGAGCACCTTGCCTTGTTACTTCAATGGCAACACTGGCATTTCATTTTCTCTTTGCATTTATTGCCAGATTTCTATAAGTTGCCTTCACTGTTAGGGGCAGCAGTGATTCACATTGCTATATAGTACATGTATTGCAAGAATTCCCAGGCATGCCACTCTGACTGTGGAAATCATTTGCCACATTTAAAGGTAGCACGAACAGGAAGGATTTTCAGTACCGCCTCCTTCAGTCTAAGCACCTCCAGAGTACTATACCTACCTCAGGTGTTGCACATTCTGTTGTATACTGCAAGATAGCATTTCAGGACCAGAAGTGCCAATAAAGATACTGATGTTTAAAATGCATCTCATGCATCTGCTTGTACACACGTGCAGGCATTACATGTTTGCTCATTTATAGAAAGGTAAGAACCACACTTTGTAGCATTCAGCTCATTTCTTAATCTCAGCTGGACAACCTTTCTCAGGTTCAGTGTCAGCTTTCTAGTTTTAACAAAAGTGAGAGTTTAAGAAGCCCATGGCGGAGCACAGAATACATGATTACGAGTCCTACAGTTGTCAGTCATCAGTCCTGTTTTGCCACGAGAGTTTTTATGTTCTAATTACATGGTAATGAGAGAAAAATATTTGAAGAAGTACAGTAAAATCTTGTTGCAAGAGACACTCGGTTATAAGAGACATTTGAAAATGGTTTGGTTGGTTTTCCCATGTTCGCCACATTGACAACATCGCATACAAGACACATGGTTACAAGAGACACTCGCTTACTAAAGGCAAATTTTTTAGGTCCCTAGATTAATTTATTCACTGTTTAGAAGAGACACAAGCTAGACACGCTCGCGCAACGCGGCTGACCTTGTACCAATCGGTATGCACTGCAATTTTCACACCCTTGGCTCGATTCTGTTTCATTACGCAGCTCATTCCTCGTATGGCTGCGACTACAAATTGCACCAAACTTGCTGTCATTATGCTTTTATAATCGCTACACTGACCCTGCAACAGAGTACCATTGAGCTGGATTACCGTTGCAGCATCCACGGCGCTGGTCGCTTTGTACAGTTAAACCTGGATATAACGAAATCGAGAAATTCCCGAAAAACTTCGTTATAAAGAGGATTTCGTTTTATGCAGGTTCGGCACGAAAATTCGAAAAAGAAACGCTTACTGTATTTACTCGATTCTAACGCGCCCTCAATTGTAACGCGCGCCCGTTTTCCGTTTTCGTCGAAGCACTCATCCTTGGAATGTCACACCAGGTACTGGATGCGTGGACGCGTGTCGTTTCGCACAAGCGCGAGGCATTGGAAACGAAGAGCGAGCGTCACGATGGCGTCGTAGCGTCGTATAGTGTTACAGTAGAACCCCGCTGTTACGTTCCCGGGGGCTGCGCTTTCCCGGCTGGTATGTCGCTTTCGGCCGGTCCCGGCACAGCTCCCATAGAACCCAATGCATTGGTAACCCTGCTGTTGCGTCGCAACTGTGGGACCGTTCCCGCATGATACGTTGCGAACTGCCACCCCGCGCCGGCCCGAGCGGCCATTTTGACTTTTCTTGTCGCTTGGCTTGGTGGCTTGACGATGGCATTGGCCGCCCAAAATGCCGGGGGCGACAACTATGACATATTTTCGGTTTCCGCCAGCAAAAGTATGGCCCTTGAGCTCCGTATTTGCTATGTAAAGATGGTGTCTATGACACGTTGTGGCCCTAAAATTGGTTTTGGCTCATAGATATTCTGTATAAAGTCCAAGGGCGATAACGCAGTCGCCGCGCGTCATATGCTGTATGTGCGAGTGAAAGCGTGCGAGGGGAGCCGACGACCACGTCTAAATCTCGCGCGCGCAAGAAAAGCAGGAAGGAAGCGCGCCTTCTTCCGTTGCGCTTGAGGCACCAGCGAGGGGGGAGGGATAGCGGGGTGGCGTTGTACTGTACTCTGGCATCAACTGCGTACTGCGCGCGGTCGCGCGGGCCATATCTTGAAAGCGATCTGCGTTGGGGCAGAGCCTAGCAGTGTAGGTGCGTCGGCAGCTCGTCGCTTTGTGCGTGCTGTGTGTTCTCGGCGCTCAGTTTGCGTCGAAGCGATAGACAACAGCACGAAGGTCACTTCGCTCGCTTCTCCAGCGGCGCTTCCACACGCCGCCAGCGTTTGACAGCGCGTGTCCGCGCTCTTCGAGTGTGATGTGTCACAGCTTGTACCAGCTAGCGCGTCGGCAACATTAACTGGAAAAGGAGAGTGTGCCGGCTTGGCGGGCTAGGCCAGCTGCAGCAAGCGGCAGGATCAGGTTTGAATGAGGGGAGGGGGAAAGGTCACGCCCGCGGCGGCAAGATCGGCGGGTCAAGGGATGCAGGCCCGCCTCGCACACGCACGCACGCACACGTGAGCTCGCTTCGCATTCCGTCGTGGCGGAGAAGGTGCTTCCGGCTGCTGCTCGTGCAAAAATGACAAAATTTGGGGCGAAATCGCTAGGTTGTCGGAGGGGAAAATTCATTATATCGAGGGGGTCTCCTGCTGCCACTTCGTTACATAGAGGGTCTCAAATACATGTGCTTCTATGGAGTAACGGCGGGGAATAGAAAAACTTTGTTATATCCAGGAATTCGTTACATGGAGGTTCGTTATAAGCAGGTTTAACTGTATACTGGTAGTCAGACTCTGACTCTGGCGCCATCGCCACGTTTCCATGAGACGGCTCTGTTCGAAATGCCAGGAGCCGAATAGCGCCGAGCGGACACGGGCGGATGTGCGAACGGCCCGGTTTTCTTGCTGTGGGTCTTTGCCACTCTTCGCTTGCTTCCTGTTTCATGTCACTATCGCTCCGTTCGCAGTTCGTATCCCCCTCTTCTCCGCTCGTGCACTTACTAGGTTGCGTGGAACTGAACCGCGGAAGGGAAGCCATCATGCAAGCGTGGTCGTGCCGGGGCTAAAGACAGCCGACATAAAAAAATGTCGCAGTCTCACCCCAAAGGCGAAGCAAAATAGTAGACGACTATACTAACTAAGGAAAGTAATTTTATCGGCCGTATAAACTTGTAAACATTCGCATATTAACTAAATTAACAAGCACGGTATAACACGTGCACAGGTAAACATGAACACATCTTGCTTGATGACCACGAAAACTCGCTGTCAAAACGCTGGAGTGAGGAGGCGCAGCAATAGCAGCGAGTGAATTGACCTTCGTGCTGCTTCTCGCTTCAATACGAATGAAACGTTGAAAGCACAAGGCATACGAAGCTTCCAGCACTAGTTGCGCTTTGTTCACATCGCAGATCACTTTGCAGATGAGGCCTGTACGGGTGCGGACTTTTTCCACGTCGCAGGTCACTTTCAAGATATGCTGGAGTAAACCCTCCCCATCCCCTTGCCTCGCGCGCGAGATGAAGCCACAGTTCGTCGGTTGACCCTCGCAAGCTTTCACTCGCACATACTGCATACGGCACGCGGCGATGTTACCGTGTTTGGACTTTATACAGAACCTCACAGTGCCGTCCACGACCATGTCCACAGCAGAAATGCGCTTGGAGTGTCCATATAATAAAAAAGAAAAACCAATGCAGCATCCCGCGTTACGTTCGACTGTGAGCGGACACTATAGACTCCCCAGGAGTTCTACGGTACGGAGTAGCTGTGCGCCGTTTGCACACACGGCTAGCACACGGCCGCATTAATAGAGGTGGAGGAGGATGACAACGAGGACATTGCAGGACAGAAAGTGTCGGCAGTTGAGGCTGATGAACATCTAAGAGCACTTCAAAGGTATTGTGAGCAATAGGAAGGCTTGCAAAATGAAGTGCTTTACCTGCAGAAGTTGGGAAGAAAGCTAATACAATCTACAGTCACTAAGGAACAGACTACTATGAATGACGTCTTTAAGCCATCCTGAGCAATTTCCTGTAATGTGTTTAAACACACGTTGATGCTGATGTATAATAGTGTGATCTGGTCCAACTCCTCAGTGTTTTTAGAATTTTTGGTTACAAGAGATCTTGGTTACAAGAGACATGCTTCCCGGGTCCCTTGAGTGTCTCTTGTAACGAGGTTTTACTGTATTAAGTTTGTAAGATAAAGGGCATGACTTCCAATTTGAAAGCTGTTATCTTAAAACATCTCTTTCAGTCATTTTCAGTGTGCTATGTCCTGTGTAATTAGTTTTTCTGTGCTTTACTCGAACCATGTACGCAAAATGTGGAAAGTGCTGCGTGATTGAGTGTGCTACGACAGCAGGTGGCCCAAAAAGTTAGTTGAAGGAATTGAAACCACTCAATGCCTGACTGCAATTGCCTGGTCATTGCGTAGACTGCTACATCATTCAGAAGACGCGGTTGACGATCATTGGAAGCCAACACAAACACTGACAGCTGGGCATTTCCAAGCAACTGCCAAGTCAGGCAATGAGAGGAGTTAGTTCCTTAATTCAAATCACTTTTTCAGCGTCTGGTGATGTGCACATTGGGCGCTCAATCATGTTGCACTTTTCATATATTTTGTGCGCTACTAGTAAAGCATGGAAAATATAATTACAGAAGACACAGTACAATGAAGACCACTGAGTATGATGTTTTAGGATGAAATAACAGCTTTCCCATTGAATAAAAAAATTAAGATCTTGTCTACATAACTTTTTCTAATTAGAAAGGCAATGAGTGCACAAATATCTTGGTGCCAGAGGAGACCTCATGACAACGCATGGTTGATCTCAAAATCGTATATATTGTATTAGACTCTTCAACAGCTTTCCAGTGACAACAAAAACGTCCCATGGTTATCCTATTGGCATCCACTGCCAGGACATAGATATCCTATAGGATGTGTTGAATATATTCAGCGGATGTCCCTCACATGATCGTTTTGCCGCATGTTTCGTGTCCCATGGACATCCCTTGCATGTCCACAAGGGACATTATGGGGACATGATGTGCACATTTGACGAACATATGCCGAAGTGTTCTGCACATTCTTTCTATAATGCATATTTCGGTCGCAGCACGGGCTGTGTACAAATGCAGTGGGCAGAGCGCCCACGAATCAAAAACTGATACATTGTGTGCACACATTACGCGCGCACACATGAGTGCAGTATACTCATTCTTCTAGGCCTTCCACCAATCGCAAGTGGCTTATTGAACTAGATAACTGAAGTTTCCAAAGTAAATTGCATCACAAAATTCGTAAAGTACAACATACACACGTGCTAGCTGCACACGATAGCTTTGGCTTCGGATTGTAATTCGAACATGTGAGAAAAAGTAATTCTGTTATGGCGGAAACTCAAAGAGAAAGTCTAAATTGGAGGACGTTTAAACATTCACACATTGTATGCCGAAAATGATATCTGAGGGATAACCTTGGGTCGCAGTAGGATATCCGAAGCAGGTCTACGTGCGATATCCTTGCGACATCTGCGGTAGGATATCCGAAATTGGACGTTCAGCGGATGTCTTACTTGTCTCCGAAATGGTGCAGACATTGGGAAATGATTTGGATGTCCTATGGATGAAGTATTTTCACTAGGTATGAAGTGTTTCCACCCTGTATACCTACAACGCAAACATATCCACACACATCCACACACGTTCCCACTATCCTGAGTGAATTATGATTACCGTAACCATAGGAATGAGAAGTTCAAAGCTCATTGCGATTTCTGGCTTCTGGTTCCTGTGGTGTCCACCGAATGATAATCCAATGCAGGACTCCTCTTTTCTTTTATCTCCAAAACAAAGCTGGTGTGGTGTAGTTTATTTTGCTAAATAAGAGCACAAGTGAGCCAAAACCTTCTCGCCCTCTGAACTGATGATGGTGTGATGTATGCAAGCAGATGTATGTGATGCACTTAAAACATCGATATCTTTGCTGGTGTTTCTGGTCTTGGAAATGCTATCTTGAAGTGTGCAACAGTATGCGCAGCACCTGAGATGGTTATAGTACTCTGGAGGTGCACAACACAGGTACAACAGCTGTGCTTGCTCGCCTGGCTATGACACATGCCCTTGCCCTGTGGTCATACTGATCCACTGACTTGGTACTTCAGTACTACATGCGACAATGTAGAATGTCTTGTCTCGGCTGTTAATATTTTTCGATTTCATTGTAAGCCCCCATCTCTAGAACCTACCAGTTTTGCATTACGCATCCGCAATGCGCACTGTGCTTGGTTGGCGTATAGCTTCAACAGCAGCTCACGGTGGCGGTACTCGCTGTCCGCAGTCTCCTGCATCCACTCCAAAACTTTGGCGGCCGCAGCATAGCAGCGTGCTGCACTTGCATAGTCGTCAGCGCCATAGAAGCGGTTCCCATTTCGGTGCTTGCGGCAGCACATCTGCACTCAAAACAGAGCGAGCAATGGGCATCCATTCATTAAATAGGCTGTGTCTAAAATTGCAAGGCATACCTATCAGAAAAGCATGCGTTTTTGATCATTTCATCATTACGCTCCAAGGATCGTTCACATCTCGTTAGTTTTGGTTCGTTGCACAGATCACAGTCTCTCCTATGTGATTGCCAAAAATTGTTTCATGTAGAGCTAAATTTAAGTTATAAGTGCTGGCATGAGACTCACATTTGTTGACAATTTATGCATAAAAAATTATCAAATTCTTGAACACATTCTGGCATAACACTTCAATTTGCCTGGGAAAATGTGTTCTATAAGATAGACTAATAATCTGTATTATTACTCCTCTCCAAGCACTTTTTCCTGAACTAGGCATCATATCTTAATTCATTAAGACTGACCCATAAATCTTTTCTGTGTCTAAAAAGAGTAGCTGCAACTGTCTTTCTTTATTTGTCTATTCATTGTCAGTACACCAAGTGCTTGATTGTTACAAATAAGATTAAGCAAATAAGTTTTTGTAGTGTGTGTGTGTATGTACATATATATAAAATATATTAAAATTTATTTTTTATTTTATTCATTTACAGATACTGCAATCCCCAAAGGGATTTTAGCAGGGTGGAAGTATAATATATCAGTGTACAAATACAGGAAACAAAACCAAGCAAGATGGAGTACATTGCTTATACAAACAACATCAGTTTTGAATAAAACGCAGCAAAATAAAATGTAATGAAGGTCATATTTGAGCTTGTAACCAAATCAACAGAGGTTAGGAGCAAATGAAGACAACGAAGGCTGAGTAACTTCAATATTAGTCAAGTTATTCCATTCAATCACACTTCTAGGAAAAAAGGAATATTTAAAACAATTGTTTTTTATGCGGAACGGTGTCATTGCTAGCTGATGCCTCTGTCTTGTGGCATAACCAGACGAAAATTTAATTATATCAGAGATGTTAATATATTGTAATGTTCATTTCCAAGCCAATATAAAAATTTTGGTTGGGAAACTCTATTGCGCTCTGTTAGTGCACGCATGTTGGCTTGTTTTAAATGTTCTGTTACTGAGGTACAGGAGAAGCTATTGTAAATGAAGCAAACTGCCTTTCTCTGCACCTGTTCCAGCTTTTTGATGTTAGTTTGCGTAAGCAGGATCCCAGATAACTGGCTGTATAATCTAGTAGTACTGGGTGTATAATTGTTTTGTACGCTAATAAGCGAACGGTACACGTGGACAGTTTTAATGCTCTCCTAAGGAAAAACAATTTACGACAGGCATTAGTAGTTACAGTATCAATGCGCCGATTCCATCTGAGGTTTTTAGTTATCTATAGGCCAAGGTGCTTACATTCTGTGACCTCAGATAGAAAAATATTGTTAGCCGAGTAATTGAAACTAAGGTCACCAAATTTATCTATTCGCGAATGCTGAACACATTATTACAGTATACAGAAAACCTGTATTTGAAGTGATAAGATTGGGGTGTAAGCTTCTAACTTTTTTTTTTGGTGCCCTTGGAAAACTTTCATTTCTAACAAGTAAAACAATACACCCATTTTTATTTTTTGTTGGTGTTATAGTTGCATCACACATAACTTACAATATACTTGCTGAAAGTAGAAGTATGCAATAAGCTTTTTGAAACTATCACTGCTCATACAACAAATAAACATTTAGGCAAACACAGAAGAATGATACTTAGAGTTTGATTTATTTAATCTTTTGATGTATTCAATAATTCATGCTCAAAAAGGTGCCACAAATAGCTGAGAGAGAATGCTATCACATGTAATCATACATTACATATCATATTCTTTCTTTCCTTTTCATTTAGCAAAAGTGAGGGCACGTCAGAGAAGGCTGCTGCCCTGTGCCTAACCCCCCCTTAAATCTGCTGTTGCCTTGACACAGGGATGGAAGCAGTCAAGGGAGTTTTCGAGCAACTCTGTGAGCAGCAAATTTGGCATTTTGGAGCAAGTTTGGAGAAGGAATTTCCAATTTTGGAGCAGCTTGGTAATGCTCAACATTAGTGAAATGCAGGAAAATTAAGAAACGTGTTCTTTATTTTACTTTGCAGAACACTATTAAGTTACGGCGAATCAGCTCAGCAGAGGCATGCAAGTTGTAGTAAAGTTCTTGAAAGGGAATCCACCCGACAAAGGATGTTTCAGAGAAACCACCTTTAGATTACATACTGGATGTGCCAACTAAATGTGGCCAAGGGCTTTACGCGAATATTGCCCACTCACTGTATGTTGATAGGCTTTTAGTAATGTTAATCAAGAGTTCTTATTTTTTGTCGTTGTGCACAAGCACTCAATTAGCTATATTTATTAGCTTATTCGATAATGTGCCTGTCACGGAGCGGCATATTTTCGAGAGTTCGAGTGGTTTTTGACGCCAATTAACGGCCGCCAATAACACTGGTGTCCTCACTATGCGGCGTATAATTTCGATTAGCGACTGTCACGGAGCGACATATTTTCGAGAGTTTTCGAGTGGTTTTGACGCTGATTAGCGACACGCCGAATTACGGGCGTCAAAAACGTGGGGTCCTCACTGTGCAGCGTATAATTTCGAGACAATCGACACGCCGAATTGCGGGCATCAAAAGCGTCATGGCCTCACGGGGTGGCATCTCGATTCGAGACGCGACACACTGATTACGGGCCCAGAAGTGTGCGTGTACATCCGCTGGTAGTACCGGCTCGACCTTGGCCCTTGACCTTGGAGAGAGGGGAATCTACCGTTCTTGTCCATGGTGAAAGGAGCGCGGCGAAGACTTTTGGGAGGAGCCGTGAATTAATTAGTTGAACTCTGCATACCGGCAGTTCCCCTACATAGGGAACTAAGGAAAGGAGAGGTTATTTAAGCGCAGGTTTTGGGCCCTAGTCTAGAAGCTGAACCTATGCGCTGCTGAAAAGCCGTTGGGGGGCTAGTGCCATCCAGTATCGCCTGGGCCGCCTGGCCACGTCGGAACTCCGAGGAACTAGTTGACGTACGAGACGACAAACCAACGTCTGCAACGAAGCTCACGGTAGTTTGCCTCAAGTTAGCTCAACCTGCTTGAGAGAAGACGTCAAATCTAGACTCCCGGGAAACCCAGCTCGGCAATCGCATCCACCTCGACAAGATCGGACCGCCAGCATTCTTCGGGAAGGCTTTGTGCACCGACTTCATGGTTTATGGACTTGCTGCTGCTGCCCGGCCACGCGTATGACATCGGTTGTTTTCCTTTCAACTTTCTTTTAGTCAATTACTGTTAAGTGTATTCTTGTATATTTGATCCGCGCCCTGTTTCATTTGTATATCTACTGTTAATGGCTCGTATTTATTTGTCATCATCATTGTGCTATATTAAGTTCAAGTGTGTTAGTCTGTCTTGTGTTCTTTTATTATTTTTATTAATTTGTGTATATTTATCAGTCGATAAATGTCAGTTTTTTTTTTTTTTGTTTACTCCCGACTCTGACTCTTTTCACTGTGCTCGCTTGAGTACGGAACGACCAACCAGCTTGTCTACCCCGTCGATCGACTTTGCGCTGACGACGAATCGGGGACAGCTGTGACAGTGCCAATGTAAAGGTTCTGAAGGACATTGAGAAATGACCTATAACAGCGTGTAAAGCAACCAATGCCCTGTTTGATCTTTTTCGCACTCAAAAAAAAAAAAAAGAAGAAAAAAGCTTCAAATTTAAAAGAAAAACATTTACATTACAATACGTCCCTGCGCCAATAATATTAACATTCTTGGTTGTAAACATCATCTAGTATTTATTGTGTATATAAAGCGCGTGAAAACAAGGGACGCAGTCTTGTAACAGTTTCAAAAGAGAAATGTTACAAGATCGTGCCAGTCCGCATTTGATAAGGATCAAAGATACGCACAGCCGAAGCTGCTGTTGCGTTGAGAAAAGAGCATGGCCGCTTGTTCCAAGTGTCCGCATTTGATGAGTTTTGCGTTTAGATTGATGCAATCTATGGAGCACGGAGGCGTTGTAATGGACACAGCACATTTAAAAAAATTTCATAGGCCTTTGTTCTCACTAAAAAAAAAGGCCCGCACTAATCCTAGGTGCAGGTATTGATCATATCTCAATGTCCTCCACAACATTTTCGTTGACTTATGAATTATGTGAGCTGTGGGAACGCTGTGGGAAAGCTTATAAATTTAGTTAATTAAATGTGTTTGTGCACAATGAACAAGAAATGCTCACAGTGACCACCATGAACAACACCCATCAGTATAAAGTGAACGGTGTTTGGCGTAGTGCCTTCTGCTATTATTAAATTCTTGGTGACCTTCAGTTGGGGTAGCACTATACCACAGAATAAATGTAAAGTTACTTCTTTGGTCACTGCATGTTTACCAGTATTCCACATCATGTGCTAAAGAAAGAAAATGATGTTTTTGAAAAGAATAAATGGTAAAGAATTTCAATGGCTTCCTGATCACTGTTGCTGACCAATATATTGCACAAACTCGTTTATTTGGGCTGCCCTACAAAGGCCAATTTCAAACGGCGGCCGATATTTTGGACACCGAACGATGGCTTAATAAAATTTTCGGACTCGATCTACGCAAGTCGCATCATGAACATCGTTGTCATGAACGCAATCTCTGTTGTTTGCATATTCTCTGACCTTTTAAGACTGCCATTTGGCCACTGAGGTTGACTAAAACCAAAACTTTACATCCTTGGCTTGCATTCTGTGGTGGCGAAAATCTGATTTTGTGAGGTGTGGTCGTGCAGAAAGTAGAGTACCAGGAGTCCAAAACTGAGTGACGATTACGGCTGCCCTGGATATTTACAGTCAAGAAGTTACAAGAATGCAAGCAGGTCGTTTGTCAGTGCGCTGCGTCCCAGTAACTGGACGTGGCGAACGTGTGAAATCGATTGAAACGTTGCACTCATGGTGTTCACCATAAATTGATGCAGATTTACCAATAGAGCACACAAGCAAGCCCTAAAATTTACAACGAAACTGCTGAGCTACACGCTGAACAGACTGTACAAATTATACATTCAGCTGAGAGTGCGGCTTTCTTTCCCAACTGCCCCTTAAAAGGAGCCCTAGTTCAAATCATCTTTAGCTGGTCCGCATAATATGTAAACGCGTAAGACCTTCATAAAACATTCTAATGCATTGTATACCATAAAACGATTTTCATTTTCCTGTGGTCAAGTTACAATCCGCCACCACCACACCCACACCAAAAGGAAGCCGACGCTGAAACAGATTGCTTAGGCTTCGATTCCAAGGCTAAACGCTAGCCAACACATAGCTGTGTGGTTGCACTGAACACACACATCTCGCAAAATTTAGCGACTTCATTCGAAATTAGCGTTTTGACACAGGTTAGTGCAGCTTGATGGTTTGGCGCAAGATGGCGCAAGTGGCGCAGCACTTTCATCTCTGCTTGACAGGTGGTCAACAGCAGTGGGGGATGTGCCTGAAAGTAGTAGACAGGAGAGCACTGCACGGGCCTGATTTTTCGGCCCGAGCCCGGCCCGGGCCTGCTTTACGAGGCGCTAGCCCAGCCCGGGCCCGTAATACAAAGCACGAGCCCGGCCCGGGCCCGGGCGTACATGACCGAGACCAGCCCGGGCCCGGCCCGGGCCCGTGGTTCCAAGCCCGGGCCTGGCCCGGGCCCGGGCGTTCATTACTAAGCTTAGCTTGGGCCCACGTGTGCATGACCAGGCCCGGCCTGTAAGAAAAAAAATTTTTTTTTTTTTACTTACAGATTGTACTGTATCTGTCAGCCTCACCTTCTAGAGGTTTAAAAAGCTGCAGTATAAAGCAATAAAAGGCCGAAATCTTTGTTTCTCCCGCGGGAACATCAGTAATCCGGCCCATTGGCTGTGCTACTATTTTTCTGGTGGTGCGCATGCACTTACCTTGATTTGTACGATATGGTTCTATGATGACATTTAGCATCCAAATATACAGGGCGTTTCATTTTAGCTGAACCAAATTTTTAAAGATTGCCTGTGGCAGATAGCGCAATTATAATCCTTGATCTAAACTACTCGATGAGGCGGCCATTACTTACACAAGAAATAAAAACACCTAATTGAAGAATTAACATTATTACGCTAATTAACGTTTTAATTATTTATTTTATGGCACATCTTTCAATCTACGAATTATAGCCGCTGAGTTCGCAAGGCGTATCCACTTGGAACGAATTCTCAGGACTGAACCGTTTCGATATATTAATTTTCAAAGTGTCCGACGAAATGCATGGGCGTTCCAGTTAACTTTTTGACGAAAATGCTGTTTTATGCATTGAAGCACAAAAGTAACTGGCCTTAGCTCTAAAATAATGCCATAGTATCGAAACTGGTAATAGTGCGATCGCAAAAGCGGTAACATGGAAATGGTTTCAGGAGTGGTTCTTTGTATAATTTATTTTTCCTTACGCGGAAACAAGGTTCGTTTTTGCGGAAAAGAAAAAAATTAGCGTAGCTTGCACTGGCGGCGCAATGCTAAAGAGACAGCGGAGATGATGGGCACCTAGCTAGTCCTGGCTTTTGGGCTAGGCTAAGCACTACCAAGTCATCCCCAGAATTTCCCGGAATTTATTTATTATTGATTGATTATCGATTAGCTATTGGTTGGCTATCGATTGTATATTGCAAGATATTGGCCACGTATTTGGGATAGGCTAAGCACTACCAAGTTATCCGAATTTATTGATTATTCATTCATTATCGATTAGCTATTGATTGGCTGTTGATTGGCTATCGTAAGGTATTGGCCGCGTATTTGGGCTAGGCTAAAGTCATCCCCAGCATTTTCAAGTATTTATTGATTATTGATCAATTATCGACTAGCTATTGATTGGCTATCAATTTCTTATCGATAGGCAATTCGTCCCCACCATTCTTAGCTTGACTTAACCAGGCTCAGCTTCGCTAGTTCACAGGTGTATGTGCTATTGCGCTTGGACCCTTTCTGCACTGCTGCCAGGATCGGCCCACATTTTTGGATTCAGTGGACACATTAGGCCCGGCTGAAACAGCTCCGCTGTTAAGAATGACAACTTCATCTGTTTTACTATTTTTTTGATAAGATATAGTCATCTGATAAGATATACAGTCAAGAGAGCGGGGTGGATCTGAGAACAAACGGGGATAACCGATATTCTAGTTGACATTAAGCGGAAAAAATGGAGCTGGGCAGGCCATGTAATGCGTTGGATGGATAACCGATGGACCATTAGAGCTACAGAATGGATACCAAGAGAAGGGAAGCGCAGTCCAGGACAGCAGAAAACTAGGTGGGGTGATGAAGTTAGGAAATTCGCAGGCGCAAATTGGAATCAGCTAGTGCAAGACAGGGTTATTGAAGATCGCAGGGAGAGGCCTTCGTCCTGCAGTGGACATAAATATAGGATGATGATGATGATGACAGTCATATTGCACGTGTCACTTCCCCTTGGCACAGAATGTGTTGAACCATGCAATGCATAACGGTCGCGTGTGTTCGAAGGCCTACTTAGGCCCTTCAATGAGTTTGGCCCGGGCCCGTGGCTTCAAGCCCGAGTCCGGCCCGGGACTGCGACCTCAAGCCCGAGCCCGGCCCGGGCCCGCGGCCTCAAGCCCGAGCCCGCCAACAAATGCTTCGGACGGCCCGGCCCGGCCCGCGGGCCGGGCCGGGCCCGTGCAGTGCTCTAGTAGACAGTGCACCAATTTAATTTGAGTTTCTTAACTCTTATCAGAATGCATTAAAGACACTCTTTTCTAGTGTAGTACACCAAGCTACAGAGTAAATCAATATGGCTTTCTCTTTAACCAATACAGATGGAAGAACCGGGAGCCCTAAATACCCACTCCAATCTGAAACAGGTCAACATGTACAGGTGATGCTTGTGGCTTTTCGTGTCCTTGCATTGCCTTATGTGCACACTCTTACTTTTTAAAGCAAGGCTCTTTCTGCCTAGCCCACCGCCTTTTGCGTCTCGGCCAGGTTTCTTATCATCAAATAGCTCAATACAAGTGCAGCTCAATCTCATGATACAGAAAAACACTGCCACATGTTTCCAAGCACTACATGCAAGAGTGACTAAAGTGCGTGGATAAGAATGTGAAGGGATGTTGTAGGTCGCTAGAAGAGAGAAACTCATGTGCATTATTTGTGTTTTGGTACATTTTTCTAACCATTATGCGTAGAGTGGAAGAGATGCACAGTTAGAGCCGTGGAGGGGCACTTAGTAAGAGAAACGTGAACACAATTTTTGTTTTGGTAGGCTGTAACTCGGACGGTGTGGCTAGGCGAGGGACAGCATATGGAACTGGAGAGACGGGTTTACGTCATGCACACATTCTACCCCTACAAAACTCGGTGTCTAAGAGGAGGCATCGGAGAATTCACACACATGGGCGCCAAATACACATTGCATTGAACATTCACAAGACAGTCTGTTTGATTCACAAGGTAATCCACTGAACTCTCAAAAGACCAAGCATGTGGCTTTTAACATGACTTTGCGTTATCCTAGCTAAAGGACATGGGCATAAACATTGGTTTCCACACTCTTTATCACCTAAACAACGCCCTGCTTGTCTAGATTACAACAACTGCAGTGAATCTGCTTAATACTTTTGCTTGGCTCCTCCCCTAGAGCGCCCTCACGTTCTAATCCCGACCGCCTTATAATTGAATAAATGTTAGTTAATTCAGGTTTAATGGAGCAAAAGTGACAAATGCAACAAACAGCTGGCCCCTAGAGTTATATAGGAAAGGCCTATTGTGCTACATGAAAATGCAGCATGACAATGATTTTACCTCATACACAACGTCAAAGGGAAGCTCTCTGTAGTCTTCACGCTCCAAACCGTCCATGTCACCATCAAACTCAGTCTCTATGAAATTAAGCAGTGTCAACTCGTAGAGCAGAGTGGCACGTGGTGGGATGCGAGGCCGGCAACCCAGGTCACCAAACCCATATTTAGGTGAGACCACTACACGGCACTGTTCACCTCGACGCATACTCCGTACTGCCACTGCCAGACCAGGGACCATCAGCTCTTCAAGACTGTGTTGCCAAGAGAGAAAGAAGAGAGAATGCCATGTTTCACGGCTGCACCAATGATTGATATTAGTAACACAATCCAGCACTTTTACCTAGCAGTGTACGAATATACTGAATATTGAATTCAAATAAGTTAGTATTCGATTCTAAAGACACCTTTACTATTCGAAATATCTGAACTCCCGAAAATTGCCGTTGTCGTTTTAAGTCAGCTTCAGCACATGCAACTATGTTTTGCGGTGAAGCATACATTGTGGTCAAGAACGTTGCCGTGCAGTAAAGCATATCAAAAGTAAGAAGGCGGCACTGTCACGGGGTCCCTGCTGGTGCTTACCTGACACTATCAGCTCAGGTATGCTCACTGTGCTGCCTGTTCATGCATTTGGACAACACCAGCCGCTAGGTGGAAACTTCTGTGTCTGCTAATAATCTGGCCAAGCACCTAAAAACATGGTTTGCAAACTGCAAATTTGACTAAGTAGCAAGTTTGGCAATCTTTTTAGACCCTAGTTCTAAATTAGTTGAGTACCACTAGGTTGCTTCAGTGGCAAACAGGATTTTAAAAAATCCACGCATCTCCACGAAGTGAATCATGACGAGTAAGCGAAGCACTGGGGATTGTTCTTACCGTAAATCACCCGTGTCATTGCCCACTCGAGCATGTAAATGAATGACAACGCATGTGTACAGTATATACAATGTTTTATTTGTCATAACTCGTATGTCGTGTTGAGTTCTGGATTCCATTTTCCCTTCATTATCACTGCTTTGTGGTCCATGAAATGTAGAGCCAATGGTTCTTCGATCGGATCTAGCCTGAAGTTGGCAAAGACAAGGTCTATGCATGTTTCCCTGGTGGTTGTTTCCAGTCATACGAAATGTATCGTAGAGCGTATCGAGACGTGATATACTGCACAAGCCAGTCGCTGTCCGTGATGTCTACGTTGAAGTATCTGACAAGTATGAAAGGGTTGTTCTTGTGCTTTGTTTCGTATTCCGCGCATGGCTAGATCGATGTACTTTTCTACGTGTTCGCCATTGTGAGATTGGCTAGTTATTGGTAGGTCGAGATCCACCGCGGTCCCTGGCAATTTCACGTACATCCCAACACCACCCGCCGAATGCTCCGCTTCTTCTGTGCAGACGACGGGGAAGAATCCATTGATGTGCGGTCTCGCGTTCCACGTTTTGGTAAAGCAAAGGATGTCTGCTTTCGTTAGTATGGGATCTCGTTCAACGTCTTTTGCGTGGGCATTGAGGGAGCACAGCCGCGTAGAGAAGAGAAGCGGGGGTCGGGAAGTGAGCTAGGAACTAGCGAGGAGGAGACCACGTGTGCATGCGCCGCGCCGCCCTCCTGGTTGCTATGGCTACGGCGCGGCCAACATTGGCCGTGAGCATGGACAATGTGGACGGACGGACAAGCCTCGACCCTAAGTTGCTTCGCCCCTAAAACCTGTCTCAAGAAGAAGCAAGGAAACACCAAGGAACCCAGATATGTCCTCAGCAACGAAAGCTTCTGAAGAGGCTCCTTCCACGTCAGCACTCCGGAAAGATGTTGCTAAACTCATCAACCAGCAACAAATTTCACTTGCTTGTGGCAGCAATTTTCAATGCCACAAGCACAGATTGGGGGGGGGGGGGGGGAGGTCCGTCATTCTGGTAGAGGGTGCTATCTGTCATTTGGGTTAGGAGGGATTCCAAGTGGCGTCTTGAAGCCAAATTTCTTTCCTTTTCTAATATCTTGGCGTTATCCCAATCAATCCTGTGGCCCAAGTTACCTGCATGTTCTGCCAAGGCGTTTGATGCAACTTTTTTCTTGTTTACATCGTTGACACGCTGCTTATTCAACTGCTGTTTGAAATTGCCTGTCTCACCACTATACACGCAGTCGGAGTCTTCACATAGTATCCTGTAGACGATGCCAGGAAACTTTTTCTTTAGAAGCTTGTCTTTCACATTTACCAGCCAATGGCGTAATGTTTGGGATGGCACGTGAGCTACCTGGACGTCATAGTCCGCGTAGAACGCGGGCTAAGCCCTCGCTCACACCGGGCACATACAGTATGGCGGCGCATTTTTTGGGGAGCACGCAGTCAGGTCTTGAGGGCCGAGACAGATGGCATTCCACCGAGTTCACAAACGACCTCGGGTAGCCACATGCCGAGAGATGTTGGTACACTCCTTGTAGGCCAGCAGCCCGGCTTTATGGCGTTGTGCAGATACGGTTGGTTCCTCTGACAAAAGAGGCTACCACCGTCCTCTTCTGGTTCGTCGGGTGCACTGAGTTAAAATGCAGATACCTGCCTGTGTGTGTGCTCTTTCTGTACACGGAAAGTGCTAGACTGTGCCGGTCACGTTTCACGAGGACGTCCAGAAAAGGTAGCTCGCCGTCTTTTCCTTCCTCGACTGTGAATTGGATAGACGCTTTAATACTATTCAAATGCGACAAAAATGAAGAAATTTCTTCTTGATGAATTATGTAGAACACATCTTCAACGTAACGTAGGAAGACCCTGGGCGGCGAGTTGAAAGAGGAGAGTGCTCGATGCTCAAGCCATTCCATTGTTATATTTGCAGCAGTTACCGAAATAGATGCACCCATTGGTGTCCCGTGCACTTGCCTGTAGAAGGTAGGTGCCTTCAAAAGTAAAGTAAGTGTTCTCCAGGCAGAACAGAAGGAGCCTCTTCAAGTCAGTAACATCGATTGGTGTCCTTTCTGGTAGGGTAGGGTCATCTTAAAGAGCGGCGGTGCAAGTTTCTGCAGTGAGTCGAATAGGAACGCTTGTAAAAAGCGACACGACGTCGAACGAGACAAGCGCTTTCTGATCGTCGGCAGTAAAATTACGTACCTTGCTTATGAAGTCTTCACAATGGCAAATGTGAGTGGCACCTCTACCAACAAGAGGGGAAAGAACCTTATGAAGGTATTTGTACAGTTTATGAAGCGGAGAGCGAGTAAAGTCAACAATTGGTCGCATCGGGGCGTTAGGTTTATGTATTTCTGGCAAACTGTAGAGTGGCGGTGCCGAACCGCTAGTGCATAGAAAGGAGAAGTACAACCCTTTGTGCCTTGGGTCAACTTCACTTTTGAAGGCACCTTTTGCAGGCAAGTGCACGAGACACCGATGGGTGCATCTATTTCGGTAACTGCTGCAAATCTAACAATGGAATGGCTTGAGGATCGAGCACTCGCCTCTTTCAACTCGCCGCCCAGGGTCTTCCTACATTACGTAGACGATGCGCTCTGCATAATTCCGCGAGAAGAAATTTCTTCATTTTTGTCGCATTTGAATAGTATTGAAGCGTCTATCCAATTCACAGTCGAGGAAAGACGGCGAGCTACCTTTTCAGGACGTCCTCGTGGAACGTGACCGTCACAGTCTGGCATTTTCCGTGTACAGAAAGAGCGCACACACAGGCAGGTATCTGCAAATTTCAGTGCACCCGACGAACCAGAAGAGATCGGTGGTAGCCTCTCTTCTTGGCAGAACCAACTGTATCTGCACAAAGCCACAAAGCCGGGCTGCTGACCTACAAGGAGTGCGCCGAAATCTCTCGGCATGTGGCTAACCGAGGTCATTTGTTAACTCGCTGGAACGCCATCTGTCTCAGCCCCCAAGACCTGACTGTGTGCTCCCAAGAAAACGCGCCGCCATACTGTATGTGCCCTGTGTGAGCGAGGGTTTGACTCGCGTTCTACGCGGCTATGACGTCCAGGTAGCTCACGTGCCATCCCAAAAATTACGCCATTGGCTCGTAAAGGTGAAAGAAAAGCTTCCGAAGATAAAGTATCCTGGCATTGTCTATGGGATTCCATGTGAAGACTGCGACTGCGTATATATCGGAGAGACAGGTAATTTCGAATAGCGGTTGAAGCAACATATCATGATGTAAACAAAAAAAAGTTGCATCAAGCGCCTTGGCAGAACATGCAGGTGACTTGGGCCACAGGATTGATTGGGATAACGCCAAGATATTAGAAAAGGAAAGAAATTTGAGTTCAAGACACAACTTAGAATCCCTCCTAATCCAAATGACAGATAGCACCCTCAACCGGAATGACGGAACCCCCCCCCATATCTACATGCGCTGCTTACGTCATATGTTAAAGCCATATAAACATTGTATCGCACGTCCTTAATTTCACTGTGAACAAGGCTCCCATCAGTGGAGCCGACACATCTATTTTTGTATTCTTTCTGTGGTCGGTGTCCTTCTTTTTACCCTTCTTCAAGATTGAAAGATATGTGCATGATGAAATTTCGGGCTAGAAAGAAGATCCGTGTGAGTCGTGGTGTAAGCATGGTGCCCCCTGTTGGCTTGGCTTGCGAAGACATACCTGCTGAGACCAGACACTAAATATAGTGCGTCCAGTGAGCGGCTCTTTTCGATGTCTGAAGAAATTGTGACATGCAAGTGGGTGTCACTGCTCCCTGAACATGTCGAACAGCTATGCTTCTTTCATGATAACATTAAATAACTGTAGTTATGATACTATCAAGCAAAAGTGTTGTAAGTCGAATCTCGATAATTCGAACTCGAAGGGGCCCGAAAATTTGTTCGAATTAAAAGAAGTTTGAATTAAAGGAAGGACTTATTCTTGAATTATTCGTGCACCATAGCACGATGTACTAACGCTGCCAGTCAATATCACGTCGTGAAATATCACGGCGCGCAAGCACACAGCGAGCGAGGACCGCGAAACAGCCCACGCCGGGCCGGCGGCACGCGAGCGCGTGGGGACTATCGAAGGTGGAGGAGGAGGGCGGCAGGGAAGCAGATTTGGCCTCGGCAACTTCGCCTGTACCTTATCCGCCGCATCTGAGAGAGGGTGACATTTTTGGTGAGCGGCGTTGAGGGGTCTCTCCTAAGCTTTATACCGGGGTCGGAGCAATGCTGGTCGGAGGCGCTGCCGCGTGATTTAGCACGCTGCTGAGAGCATTGTTGTGAGCACGGTATGTTCGAATTAGCCGTCGCAAATGCTTGCGCGTTCGAATTGCCGGTTGTTTTCACCCATTGGAATATACATAACTTTGACGGTACCACAGCGTCAGTTCGAATAAACTGAAGTTCGAATTAAGCGTGTTCGATTAACGAGATTCGACTGTACTAGAGAATTTTGTTGACCACAATGCATAACTTTCCTATACATCATTTGCTATACAATAAACATTTCTTTGTTTCGTACCTCTGGTTGGTGGAAAATTTTTACAAAACCAATAGTATTCGTACTCGAAAAATATTACATTCGATTTGCACTTGGTTTTCATTATTCGAGTTCACTTCGAAATTAAAAATTTTATATTCGCACACCCCTACATTTAACTGATTAACTGCATGGCACTGCATGTTGCATATAGTTAATTTAATCTGAAAAAGGCACAAGATTATGCATTTTGCATCTCACAATAATCCTCGTCACTGACACAGTGGAGAAGTGAGCTAACAAAAAGAAATGCTAATTTCTTTGATCTCTTGTCCAGCAATTCAGATTCATAAATATTGGACATTACATCCGCTGAAAGTACTGATGCAGGTAGATCATAATTGCACGTCTCTGCTGCAATGAGAAACAGGTTATTTTTAATGCAGAAACTCTGCTCAGGCACAACTGTATCAATCCTTTAACAGGGATGACATGGTGATCACACGGCCATGCCTTGCAATGATGCGAGTGTTGGCATAAAGGTGAAAAGCATCAGGTGTAAAGACATAACACATGGAAGGAATGACAACAATGATGTTATAGCCGCCTTAATGTTCATCACATTGAGAACAACAAACACACATGTATTCAGAATTCATCCTTCACTCTAACAAAAATGTCACAGTTTTGCCCTAAGGGCGAAGCAATGAATGCGAAAGCAACACAGCAATGTCATACGAAGTAAGGTGAGCGGCTTTGGTAGCAATATGAATTGTAGTAAGCATGAGCTGATTAAGTAAGCAGGGGTGCTGCGGCGTAAGTAGACCGACATGAAGAGAGACTCGATGACCACGAGAAGGCGCGTGTGAAACGGTGGTGTTGATGAGAAGCGCTTCCCGTGGGCAGCGCGTGCGAAGGGACACACCTGTAGCGCTGCACTGCCGATCCGGGCAGCATTGCATGTGTAGCGTGCGTTAGAAAATGTGGCCCGACTATTACTAACTGAATGAACAAGCGTGGTGTGAGCGTGCACAAACAAACATGACTAGATCACACTGATTGACTGCAGACAACGACTGTCAAAACGCTGGCAGCAAGCCCATACGCCGCAGCGGGCGAAGGTACGGGAGGTCTATCGCTTCAATGGAAACTGAGCGGCGAATGCACGGCGCATAAAGGTCAGAGCCGTGTGGAGATAAGAGGCGAGCGACGAGCGCGGTTGTTGGCAGAGTACAAGTACCCCCCCCCCCCGCGCTCCCTCCGGCGCTGGCTTCCCGCTTCCTTGCTTGCGCGTGGGTGATTGAGTGCGTTCGCTCTCCGTGATAGCGCGCGTCCCCGCACGCTTCCGCTCGGGCATACGGCGCGCGGCGAAGATTTTATCTATAGGGAACCTCACGGCGACGGCAACGGCAGAAATCCGGTTGAAGTGTCCATATAATTGCTATCGCAATAAAAAAGAAATAGCATTTAATGACACATTTCATTCATTTAAATATTTCTAAAGGTAGGCTGCAAGTAAATCGATGTTAACGGGGGTACTTCCTCTGCTGAAACATTATTTTTCATGTATGTGCCAGTGATTATTGTGACCTACATGTGTTGCTCTGTGTCCAGTAAACTGTTCAGTGGTGAGTCAGCATTGGCGTGTATTTCTGTATGTGTGCCTCTCCCGCAGTTGCGATAACAATTATATGGACACTCAAAGCGGATTTCTGCCGTCGGTGTCACCGTGAGGTTCCGCATGACGTCAACGGCAATGAAATACCAAAACACGGGCACAAGAAGAAACGAAAACGAAGACAAGCGCTAACTGTCACCAATGTTGGTGACAGTTAGCACTTGTCTTTGTCTTCATTTCTTCTAGTGCCCATGTTTTGCTGCGCTATCCAGATACCATTCCATAATGGCCGACCAACAAGCCCATATCGCCAACCTTGTCGATGCCTACAGCACCTACCAGGTGTGCAAGGTATTTGAGGACAAAACTTGGAATTGCCATAAACATAAACATTCTTGTTTTATCTGTCTAGGTGCTTTACTTCGTCCACACCAATCCCTCTGTCATCTATCTAGCACATTTATTCCAGGGTATCAACGTTTAGTCTGATGGTGGAGATGAAACCAACCACAGCGACTTGGAGATTGCGACTTTCTTGAATGTCGCAAGATCCTTTGTTTTTGATGTGAGACAAGAGCTCTTGGTCAATATAATCTGTTATAAAGACAAATAGACATAGACAGATGCCATTCAAGCTGTTGAGTTTCTCCAGCAGGTGGAGGTCATGATGAGTGAAAACCCTGAAAAATCGGTGATGGGCATTGCGAAGCGGCTTCAAGTGTCAAAGTTGATATTGATCGTTTCTTAAGCACAATTTAATTAGGGGCCACTCCCAAGTAATGGGTTTGCTTGCTCCCACAGTGCCTGTGCAACCCAAGGACGTCTGGTTGTGAACTTCGGCGGTCACATCACCCTTAATGTAGTTTCATAGTTCTGAATATCTAAACATGTATGCTGCAATGTATGGCAGGTGTCATTGAGAGGGAGACTAACTAGCAGCCACACAATGATAAAAACTAAAAAAAGGCTGCGATCGTAGAAGCACTGTCCAACATCATCATGCACTATTTTATGTGTGCAGGCAGCTATTATCAAAGCTGAATTCAGTCAATTATTGAGGCTGTAGATTGTTTTACTGAGCAGTCTAATAAACAAAGCAGCAAAAGAAACCCTGTAAAATATTGGGAACGAACATATCGAATCTTGCCTGAAATATTGTTGCTATTCCTGAAGTCATCATCATGTCCTCAAATAACTTGAGAACCCAGGAAAAGTAGACTAATATAATATGTACGCTAGATTAGTAGCTTATTGGTGTCGATAACCTAATGGGCTATCAAGTTTTATATTGGAATTATTGCTAGGGTAAAAAAACAGGTGGTGGCATGGAGCAGAGGTAGAACACTGGGCTTATAATCTGAAGGTCGTAGGCTCGAATCCTCCTCCAGTCCGCTACATTTTTCAGGCTTGGAGTGGCGCCTGACACTGGCAAAGAAAGAAAAATTGCCAAGAGCCAGTGGGGCTATACTACACACATGGACAGGCCGCCACTGGAAAATGAACCTGGCAACATTCAGCACGCGAACGCTCTCGTGCGAGGCTAGCTTAGCAGAGCTGTTTGAGGAATTATCAGGCATTGCCTGGGACACTATTGGCCTTAGTGAGGTTAGAAGACCTGGTGAGGCTTATACAGTGCTGACTAACAGCCACGTCCTCTGCTACAGAGGTCTTCCAGATAAGAGAGAATACAGTGTAGGATTTCTAATCCATAAGGACATAGCAGGCAACATTGAATTCTACAGCATTAATGAGAGGGTAGCAGTCGTAATAAAGCTGAATAGCAGGTATAGAGTAAAGGTAGTACAAGCCCAACCTCCAGTCACGATGACGAAGAAAAAGAACAGTTTTATGAAGATGTGGAATTAACGATGAGAAAGGTGCAAACTCAGTACTACTGTAGTCATGGGCGACTTCAATGAAAAAGTGGGGAAAAAACGGGCTGGTAAGCAAGCAATTGTCAACTATGGCATCGATTCTAGGAACACTAGAGAGATGTTGGTAGAATTCGCGGAAAGGAATAGGCTCCAAATAATGAATACCTTCTTCAGGAAGCGTAGCAACAGGAAGTCAACCTGGAAAAGCCCTAATGGAAAAACAAGGAATGAAATAGATTTCATAATCTCTGCTGATCCCAGCATAGTGCAGGATGTAGAAGTGTTAGGTAGGGTAAAGTACAGTGACCATAGGTAAGTGAGGTCTAGGATTTGTTTCATTTTGAAGAGATAAAGGGTAAAATTAGTCAAGAAGAAACAGGCCAACCTAGACGCAGCCTGGTGCTCACAAACAAATATGCTGCTTTAGAAGAGGAAGATGAAGTTAACATAGAGGTAATGAATGAAACCGTAACTAGGCTGATTTCAGAAGCAGCAATTGCAGTGGGAGGTAAGGCACCAAGGCGACTAGTAGGTAAGCTCTCCCAAGTAACAAAGGACCTAATAAAGAAACGACAAAGCATGAAAGTGTCAAACTCAAGAGATCAGATAGAATTCACTGAACTGTCAAAACGGATCAACAAGAAGAAAGTAAGGGACATTCTAAATTACAACGTGGGAAAGATTGAGGAAGCCGTAAAACATGGATGCAGCATGAAATCAGTGAGAAGAAAACTTGGCATAGGACAAGGCAAGATGTATGCACTGAGAGATAAGCAGGGTAATAATATCATCAGCAATTTTGATGACATAGTAAAAGCAGCGGAAGAATTCTATACTGACCTGTACAGTACCCAGAGCAGCCAAACTACTTTCATTCAAAGTAGTGATGACCAGGATACAGAGGCTCCTTCTATAACTAGCAATGAAGTTAGAAGGCCCTTGCAAGACATGACCCAGGGAAAAGCTGCTGGAGAAGATGGAATAATAGTCGATTTAATAAAAAACTGAGGAGATATGCTTGAAAAGCTTGTGGCCCTTTATATGCAATGTCTCACGACCTCAAGTGTACCAGAGAACTGGAAGAATGCCAACATTATTCCATAAGAAGGGAGATGTTAGAGAACTGAAAAATTATAGGCCCATTAGCTTGCTTTCAGTACTGCATAAAATATTCACCAAGATAATTTCCAATAGAATCAGAGCAACACTTGACTTCAGTCAACCAAGAGAACAGGCTGGCTTCAGGAAGGGATATTCTACAATGGATCACATCCATGTCATCAATCAGCATACCTGCTAACCCGTCGGTTGCTCGCGTTCGTGGTGGTGCCGGCGACTGCTACCACAATTCAAGGTGCATGGTGGTGACTAACTGCTTTCGCGCTGCTTTCTCGCATGGTGATAGGGCGTAGAAAAAAAAAAAAAAAAAAAAACAGTAACGAAAAAAGAAAAAAAAAAAAACGCTGTGCTGTGGCGACTACTTTTCGGGCGATTTGCAGTCGGGTCCTAGAGAGTTGGCAGGTATGAATCAGATAATCGATAAATCTGCAGAGTACAATAAACCTCTCTATTTGGCTTTCATAGATTATGAAAAGGCATTTGATTCAGTAGAGATACCAGCAGTCATAGATGCATTGCGTAATCAAGGAGTACAGGAGACATACATGAATATCTTGGGAAATACCTGCAAAGATTCCACTGCTACACTAGTTCTCCACAAGAAAAGTAGAAAGTTACCTATCAGGAAAGGGGTTAGGCAAGGAGCGAGAATCTCTCCAATGCTATATATTCACTGCATGCTTAGAAGTATTCAAGCTCGCAGACTGGGAAGGCTTAGAAGTGAGGATCAACGGCGAGTATCTCAGCAACCTTCGGTTTGCAGTTGACATTGTCCTATTCAGCAACAATGGGGACGAATTACAGCAAATGATTGAGGACCTTAACCGAGAAAGTGAGAGTGGGTTTGAAGACTAACATGCAGAAGACAAAGGTAATGTTAAATAGCCTGGCAAGGGAACAAGAATTCAGGATCGCCAGTCAGCCCCTAGAGTCTGTAAAGGAGTACGTTTATCTAGGTCCATTACTCACAGGGGACCCTGATCATGAGAAAGAAATTTGCAGAAGAATAAAATTGGGTTGGAGTCCATACGGCAGGCATCGCCAAATCCTGACTGGGAGCTTACCACTGTCATTGAAAAGAAAAGTGTACAATCATTGCTACCGGTGCTAACATATGGGGCAGAAACTTGGGTGTTAACAAAGAAGCTCGAGAACAAGTTAAGAACCGCACAAAGAGCGATGGAACAAAAA
Source organism: Dermacentor silvarum (assembly GCF_013339745.2). Classification (NCBI taxonomy): domain Eukaryota; kingdom Metazoa; phylum Arthropoda; class Arachnida; order Ixodida; family Ixodidae; genus Dermacentor; species Dermacentor silvarum. Next base: position 187,794,232 of record NC_051159.1, on the reverse strand, counting down.
ATGTTAGGCCTAACGTTAAGAGACGGGAGGAGAGCGGTGTGGATCAGAGAGCAGAAATCAGAGAGCCAAAATTCTTATTCTAATTGACATTAAGAACTGGAGCTGGGCAGGCCATATAAGGCGTAGGATGGATAACCGGTGGACCACTAGTTTCAGAATGGATATCAAGAGAAGGGAAGCGCAGTCGAGGACGGCAGAAAGCTTGGTGGGGTGATGAAGTTAGGAAATTTGCAGGCGCATGTTGTAATCAGCTAGCACAAGACAGGGGCTATTGGAGTTTGCAACGAGAGGCCTTCATCCTGCAGTGGACGAAAATATAGGCTGATGATGATGATGAAAAAAACAGGATGCTTTGGGACAGACTTTGAAAACCAAAGCACCAACTCAATATGTTTGCCCTCAATAGAAAAAGCATTTTATAGTGACTAATTAATGCAAGACAACTGTGAAGTACTCAAATAGCAAAAGGTAAAAACCACCTGGTTAGTTCCCAGCTAGCAAGTAGAATACAGCCATTAGTGCTACAGTCACTATGAATAGTGGGCATCCTTTTCTGCTGGGACACAAAGCCACGCACGGTAACAATGAATGCCTTTTAAGTGCATTATAAGTAGCCGTAGCTGATAAACTGCAGCCACCAATGCACGAGTTCTGCCAGGCTATAGACAGTGGTTGGGCAGATGTGACATACACGAATGAGCAAGCTGGCTTTTTATGATTAGGGAGCTAGATTCCATGTGGAATTAATTGTTATGTGCTGCAGCAGGTGTACTGACCTGCATCTGTGAGGCTGGTTCCGCAGCCAGGTTGAGTCGAAGGGCTCACTCTTATTGTCACTTACATAGGCATTATAGTGCAAGATGACGGTGCAATTCTCAGAGATCAGTGGGCCCACGCCAGGTTGAACCACCTGCACAAAAATTATTTCATTTATTTCTGCCTTAAAGGCCCAGAGGCACTACATATGGGAGGGCTTCATTCCATGTGAAAATATCAGAACAATGAACAGTACACCAAAAATACAAAGAGAAAAAACAGAAAAAGAAACAATTACAAAAACTAAGACATTTCGTCAGTAGAGTAATGCTGGAGTATGCAAGGGTTATGATCCGGGGATTAGGCAAGGTGGTTATTTTCCATTTCACAGAATGATTTACAGTCAGTGCATGTGAGAATATATTCTAGGAGGCTGTTCCTATGAGTTATCACATTGGGTGCATTGGGGAAGAAT